>NW_026734914.1:0-203719 GCF_949786415.1 Peromyscus eremicus | reverse complement strand
ATCCTAGCTCTCCTTACAAGAAACACACTCTGCTTTTGTTAAAAGAGCACTCCTCTACTCTACTGTGTTTCCTATAGTGTCCGAAAAGTGAGCTTGCTCAGAACAAAAGAGCTGTGCTTCCTACACACACGGGCCATATCTAGTTCAACTGTGCTTGGGAAACTGACAAGAACAGTAGCTCCTCTTCAGTCCAATACACTGTACTTGCTGGGTACAGACGCGAGTGCTATTTGCACTGTGTATGGAAATGGGAGCGCAATAGTGACTTTCCTTACCAGAAAACAACTCCTGCTCGTAGGACCAGAAACTGCATGTGCTTCAAATCCATTTAGGACTGGGAATCAAACGCTATCTCGACTTACAAGAAACTCACTCTGCTTTTGAGAAAAGACCAGTCTTCTACTCTAATGTGTTTCTTATAGGGCCAGAAGAGTGAGCTTTCTCAGAACAAAAGAACTGTGTTTCCTACACACACGGGCCATAGATAGTTCAACTCTGCTAAGGAAACTGACAAGGACAGTAGATCCTCTTCAGTCCAATACACTGTACTTGCTGGAAGCAGACGCGAGTGCTATTTGCACTGTGTATTGCAATGGGAGCGTAATAGTGACTCTTATTACCAGAAAACACCTCTTGCTCGTAGGAACAGAAACTGCATGGGATTCAACTCCATTTCTGACTGGGAAACAAACCCTAGCTCTCCTTACAAGAAACACACTCTGCTTTTGTGAAAAGAGCACTCCTCTACTCTACTGTGTTTCCTAAAGGGTCCGAAAAGTGAGCTTGCTCAGAACAAAAGAGCTGTGCTTCCTACACACACGGGCTATGTCTAGTTCAACTGTGCTTGGGAAACTGACAAGAACAGTAGCTCCTCTTCAGTCCAATACACTGTACTTGCTGGGTACAGACGCGAGTGCTATTTGCACTGTGTATGGAAATGGGAGCGCAATAGTGACTTTCCTTACCAAAAAACAACTCTTGCTCGTAGGATCAAAAACTGCATGTGATTCAACTCCATTTAGGACTGGGAAACAAATGCTTGTTCGCCTTACAAGAAACACATTCTGCTTTTGAGAAAAGATCACTCTTCTACTCTATTTTGTTTCCCATATATGCCAGAACAGTGAGCTTGCTCAGAACAAAACAACTGTGCTTCCTACACACACGGCCATATCTAGTTCAATTCTGCTTAGGAAACTGAGAAGAACAGTAGATCCTCTTCAGTCCAATACACTGTACATGCTGGGAACAGACGACAGTGCTCTTTGCTTTTTGTATGACAATGGGAGCACAATAGTGAATCTTCTTACCAGAAAAAAACTATTGCTCTGAGGACCAGAAACTTCATGTGATTCAAATCCATTTAGGACTGGGAAACAAACGCTAGCTCACCTTACAAGAAACAAACTCTGCTTTTTAGAAAAGAGAACTCTTCTACTCTAATGTGTTTCCTATGGGGTCCGAAGAGTGAGCTTGCTCAGAACAAAAGAACTGTGCTTCCTACACACACGGGCCATATCTAGTTCAACTCTGCTTAGGAAACTGACAAGAACAGTAGCTCCTGTTCAGTCAAATGCACATTACTTCCTGGGAACAGAAGACAGTGCTATTTGCTTTTTGTATGACAACGGGAGCACAATAATGACTCTTCTTACCAAAAAACAACTATTGCTCATAGGACCAGATTTGCATGTGATTCAACTCCATTTAAACTTGGAAACAAACGCTAGCTCGCCTTACAAGGAACACACTCTGCTTTTGAGAAAAGAGCACTCTTCTACTCTTCTGTGTTTTTTATAGGGCCAGAACAGTGAGCTTGCTCAGAACAAAAGAACTGTGCTTCCTAAACACACGCGCCATATCTAGATCAATTCTGCTTAGAAAACTGACAAGAACAGTAGATCCTCTTAAGTCCAATACACTGTACATGCTGGGAACAGATGCCAGTGCTATATGCCCTGTGAATGACAATGGGAGCACACTAGTGACTCTTCTTACCAGAAAACAACTCTTGCTCGTAGGACCAGAAACTGCATGTGATTCAACTCCATTTAGGACTGAGAAACAAATGCTAACTCGCCTTACAAGAAACACACTCTGCTTTTGAAAATGGGCACTCTTCCACTCTACTGTATTTCCTATGGTGTCCAAACAGTGAGCTTGCTCAGAAGAAAAGAACTGTTCTTCCTACACACACGGCCATATCTAGTTCAACTCTGCTTAGGAAACTGACAAGAACAGTAGATCCTCTTCAGTCCAATACAGTGTACATGCTGGGAACAGACGCCAGTGCTATTTGCCCTGTGTATGACAATGGGAGTGCAATAGTGACTCTTCTTACCAGAAAACAACTCTTGCTCGTGGGACCAAAAACTGCATGTGATTCAACTTCATTTAGGACTGGGAAACAAACGCTAGCTCGCCTTACAAGAAACACACTCTGCTTTTGACAAAAGAGCACTCTTCTACTCTAATGTGTTTCCTATAGGGCCAAAAGAGTGAGCTTGCTCAGAACAAAAGAACTGTGCTTCATACACACACGGCCATATCTAGTTCTATTCTGCTTAGGAAACTGACAAGAACAGTAGATCCTCTTCAGTCCAATACACTGTATATTCTGGGAACATACGCCAGTGCTATTTGCCCTGTGTATGCCAATGGGAGCGCAATAGTGACTCTTCTTACCAGAAAACAACTCTTGTTCGTAGGACCAGAAACTGCATGTGATTCAACTCCATTTAGGACTGGGAAACAAACACTAGCTTGCCTTACAAGAAACACACTCTGCTTTTGAGAAAAGAGCACTGTTCTACTCTACTGTGTTTCCTATGGGTTCAGAACAGTGAGCTTGCTCAGAACAAAAGAACTGTGCTTCCTACACACACGGCCATATCTAGTTCAACTCTGCTTAGGAAACTGACAAGAACAGTAGCTCCTCTTCAGTCCAATACACTGTACATGCTGGGAAAAGACGCCAGTGCTATTTGCCCTGTGTATGACAGTGGGAGCACAATAGTGACTCTTCTTACCAGAAAACAACTCTTGCTCGTTGGACCAGAAACTGCATGTGATTCAACTCCATTTAGAAATGGGAAACAAACGCTAGATCGCCTTACAAGAAACACACTCTACTTTTGAGAAAAGAACATCTTCTACTCTGCTGTGTTTCCTATAGGGCCAAAACAGTGAGCTTGCTCAGAACAAAAAAACTGTGCTTCCTACACACACGGCCATATCTAGTTCAATTCTGCTTAGGAAACTGACAAGAATAGTAGATCCCCTTCAGTCCAATACACTGTACATGCTGGGAACAGACGCCAGTGCTATTTGCCCTGTGTATGATAATGGGAGCGCAATAGTGACTCTTCTTACCAGAAAACAACTCTTGCTCGTTGGACCAGAAACTGCATGTGATTCAAATCCATTTAGGACAGGGAAACAAACCCTAGCTCGCCTTACAAGAAATACACAATGCTTTTGAGAAAAGGGCACTCTTCTACTCTATGGTGTTTCCTATTTGGTCCGAACAGCGAGATGGCTCAGAACAAAAGAACTGTGCTTCCTACACACACGGGCCATATCTAGTTCAACTCTGCTTAGGAAACTGACAAGAACAGTAGCTCCTCTTCAGTCCAATACACTGTACTTGATGGGAACAGACGCAAGTCCTATTTGCACTGTGTGTGGCAATGGGAGCACAATAGTGACTTTCCTTACCAGAAAACAACTCTTGCTTGTAGGACCAAAAACTGCATGTGATTCAACTCCATTTAGGACTGGGAAACAAACGCTAGCTGGCCTTACAAGAAACACACTCTGCTTTTGAGAAAAGAGCACTCTTCTACTCTACTGTGTTTCCTATAGGGCCAAAACAGTGAGCTTGCTCAGAAAAAAAGAACTGTGCTTCCTAAACACATGGGCTATATCTAGTTCAACTCTGCTTAGGAAACTGAAAAGAACAGTAGCTCCTCTTCAGTCCAATACACTGTATTTGCTGGGAACAGACGCCAGTGCTATTTGCCCTGTGTATGAGAGTGGGAGGACAATAGTGATTCTCCTTACCAGAAAACAATTCTTGCTCGTAGGACCAGAAACTGCATGTGATTCAACTCCCATTTAGGACTGGGAAACAAACGCTAGCTAGCATTACAAGAAACACACTCTGCTTTTGAGAAAAGAGCACTCTTCAACTCTACTGTGTTTCCTATGGGGTCCGAACAGTGAGCTTGCTCAGAACAAAAGAACTGTGCTTCCTACACAGACGGTCCATATCTAATTCAACTCTGCTTAGGAAACTGACAAGAACAATACCTCCTCTTCAGTACAATACACTGTACTTGCTGGGATCAGACGCGAGTGCTCTTTGCACTGTGCATGGCAATGGGAGCACAATAGTGACTTTCCTTACCAGAAAACAACTCTTGCTCGTGGGACCAACAACTGCATGTGATTCAACTCCATTTAGGACTAGAAAACAAACGCTAGCTCGCCTTACAAGCAACACATTCTGCTTTTGAGAAAAGAGCACTCTTCTTCTCTACTGTGTTTCCTATAGGGCCAGCACAGTGAGTTTGCTCAGAACAAAAGAACTGTGCTTCCTACACACACGGCCATATCTAGTTCAATTCTGCTTAGGAAACTGACAAGAACAGTAGATCCTCTTCAGTCCAATACACTGTACATGCTGAGAACAGAAGACAGTGCTATTTGCTTTTTGTATGACAACGGGAGCACAATAATGACTCTTCTTACCAAAAAACAACTATTGCTCATAGGACCAGATTTGCATGTGATTCAACTCCATTTAAGACTTGGAAACAAACGCTAGCTTGCCTTACAAGGAACACACTCTGCTTTTGAGAAAAGAGCACTCTTCTACTCTTCTGTGTTTCCTATAGGGCCAGAACAGTGAGCTTGCTCAGAACAAAAGAACTGTGCTTCCTACACACACGCGCCATATCTAGATCAATTCTGCTTAGGAAACTGACAAGAACAGTAGATCCTCTTAAGCCCAATACACTGTACATGCTGGGAACAGATGCCAGTGCTATATGCCCTGTGAATGACAATGAGAGCACACTAGTGACTCTTCTTACCAGAAAACAACTCTTGCTCGTAGGACCAGAAACTGCATGTGATTCAACTCCATTTAGGACTGAGAAACAAATGCTAACTCGCCTTACAAGAAACACACTCTGCTTTTGAAAAAGGGCACTCTTCCACTCTACTGTATTTCCTATGGTGTCCGAACAGTGAGCTTGCTCAGAAGAAAAGAACTGTTCTTCCTACACACACGGGCCATATCTAATTCAACTCTGCTTAGGAAACTGACAAGAACAGTAGATCCTCTTCAGTCCAATACAGTGTACATGCTGGGAACAGACGCCAGTGCTCTTTGCCCTGTGTATGACAATGGGAGCACAATAGTGACTCTTCTTACCAGAAAACAACTCTTGCTCGTGGGACCAAAAACTGCATGTGATTCAACTTCATTTAGGACTGGGTAACAAACGCTAGCTAGCCTTACAAGAAACACACTCTGCTTTTGACAAAAGAGCAGTCTTCTACTCTAATGTGTTTCTTATAGGGCCAGAAGAGTGAGCTTTCTCAGAACAAAAGAACTGTGTTTCCTACACACACGGGCCATAGCTAGTTCAACTCTGCTAAGGAAACTGACAAGGACAGTAGATCCTCTTCAGTCCAATACACTGTACTTGCTGGAAGCAGACGCGAGTGCTATTTGCACTGTGTATTGCAATGGGAGCGCAATAGTGACTCTTATTACCAGAAAACACCTCTTGCTCGTAGGAACAGAAACTGCATGGGATTCAACTCCATTTCTGACTGGGAAACAAATCCTAGCTCTCCTTACAAGAAACACACTCTGCTTTTGTTAAAAGAGCACTCCTCTACTCTACTGTGTTTCCTATAGTGTCCGAAAAGTGAGCTTGCTCAGAACAAAAGAGCTGTGCTTCCTACACACACGGGCCATATCTAGTTCAACTGTGCTTGGGAAACTGACAAGAACAGTAGCTCCTCTTCAGTCCAATACACTGTACTTGCTGGGTACAGACGCGAGTGCTATTTGCACTGTGTATGGAAATGGGAGCGCAATAGTGACTTTCCTTACCAGAAAACAACTCCTGCTCGTAGGACCAGAAACTGCATGTGCTTCAAATCCATTTAGGACTGGGAATCAAACGCTATCTCGACTTACAAGAAACTCACTCTGCTTTTGAGAAAAGACCAGTCTTCTACTCTAATGTGTTTCTTATAGGGCCAGAAGAGTGAGCTTTCTCAGAACAAAAGAACTGTGTTTCCTACACACACGGGCCATAGATAGTTCAACTCTGCTAAGGAAACTGACAAGGACAGTAGATCCTCTTCAGTCCAATACACTGTACTTGCTGGAAGCAGACGCGAGTGCTATTTGCACTGTGTATTGCAATGGGAGCGTAATAGTGACTCTTATTACCAGAAAACACCTCTTGCTCGTAGGAACAGAAACTGCATGGGATTCAACTCCATTTCTGACTGGGAAACAAACCCTAGCTCTCCTTACAAGAAACACAATCTGCTTTTGTGAAAAGAGCACTCCTCTACTCTACTGTGTTTCCTAAAGGGTCCGAAAAGTGAGCTTGCTCAGAACAAAAGAGCTGTGCTTCCTACACACACGGGCTATGTCTAGTTCAACTGTGCTTGGGAAACTGACAAGAACAGTAGCTCCTCTTCAGTCCAATACACTGTACTTGCTGGGTACAGACGCGAGTGCTATTTGCACTGTGTATGGAAATGGGAGCGCAATAGTGACTTTCCTTACCAAAAAACAACTCTTGCTCGTAGGATCAAAAACTGCATGTGATTCAACTCCATTTAGGACTGGGAAACAAATGCTTGTTCGCCTTACAAGAAACACATTCTGCTTTTGAGAAAAGATCACTCTTCTACTCTATTTTGTTTCCCATATATGCCAGAACAGTGAGCTTGCTCAGAACAAAACAACTGTGCTTCCTACACACACGGCCATATCTAGTTCAATTCTGCTTAGGAAACTGAGAAGAACAGTAGATCCTCTTCAGTCCAATACACTGTACATGCTGGGAACAGACGACAGTGCTCTTTGCTTTTTGTATGACAATGGGAGCACAATAGTGAATCTTCTTACCAGAAAAAAACTATTGCTCTGAGGACCAGAAACTTCATGTGATTCAAATCCATTTAGGACTGGGAAACAAACGCTAGCTCACCTTACAAGAAACAAACTCTGCTTTTTAGAAAAGAGAACTCTTCTACTCTAATGTGTTTCCTATGGGGTCCGAAGAGTGAGCTTGCTCAGAACAAAAGAACTGTGCTTCCTACACACACGGGCCATATCTAGTTCAACTCTGCTTAGGAAACTGACAAGAACAGTAGCTCCTGTTCAGTCAAATGCACATTACTTCCTGGGAACAGAAGACAGTGCTATTTGCTTTTTGTATGACAACGGGAGCACAATAATGACTCTTCTTACCAAAAAACAACTATTGCTCATAGGACCAGATTTGCATGTGATTTAACTCCATTTAAACTTGGAAACAAACGCTAGCTCGCCTTACAAGGAACACACTCTGCTTTTGAGAAAAGAGCACTCTTCTACTCTTCTGTGTTTTTTATAGGGCCAGAACAGTGAGCTTGCTCAGAACAAAAGAACTGTGCTTCCTAAACACACGCGCCATATCTAGATCAATTCTGCTTAGAAAACTGACAAGAACAGTAGATCCTCTTAAGTCCAATACACTGTACATGCTGGGAACAGATGCCAGTGCTATATGCCCTGTGAATGACAATGGGAGCACACTAGTGACTCTTCTTACCAGAAAACAACTCTTGCTCGTAGGACCAGAAACTGCATGTGATTCAACTCCATTTAGGACTGAGAAACAAATGCTAACTCGCCTTACAAGAAACACACTCTGCTTTTGAAAATGGGCACTCTTCCACTCTACTGTATTTCCTATGGTGTCCAAACAGTGAGCTTGCTCAGAAGAAAAGAACTGTTCTTCCTACACACACGGCCATATCTAGTTCAACTCTGCTTAGGAAACTGACAAGAACAGTAGATCCTCTTCAGTCCAATACAGTGTACATGCTGGGAACAGACGCCAGTGCTATTTGCCCTGTGTATGACAATGGGAGTGCAATAGTGACTCTTCTTACCAGAAAACAACTCTTGCTCGTGGGACCAAAAACTGCATGTGATTCAACTTCATTTAGGACTGGGAAACAAACGCTAGCTCGCCTTACAAGAAACACACTCTGCTTTTGACAAAAGAGCACTCTTCTACTCTAATGTGTTTCCTATAGGGCCAAAAGAGTGAGCTTGCTCAGAACAAAAGAACTGTGCTTCATACACACACGGCCATATCTAGTTCAATTCTGCTTAGGAAACTGACAAGAACAGTAGATCCTCTTCAGTCCAATACACTGTATATTCTGGGAACATACGCCAGTGCTATTTGCCCTGTGTATGCCAATGGGAGCGCAATAGTGACTCTTCTTACCAGAAAACAACTCTTGTTCGTAGGACCAGAAACTGCATGTGATTCAACTCCATTTAGGACTGGGAAACAAACACTAGCTTGCCTTACAAGAAACACACTCTGCTTTTGAGAAAAGAGCACTGTTCTACTCTACTGTGTTTCCTATGGGTTCAGAACAGTGAGCTTGCTCAGAACAAAAGAACTGTGCTTCCTACACACACGGCCATATCTAGTTCAACTCTGCTTAGGAAACTGACAAGAACAGTAGCTCCTCTTCAGTCCAATACACTGTACATGCTGGGAAAAGACGCCAGTGCTATTTGCCCTGTGTATGACAGTGGGAGCACAATAGTGACTCTTCTTACCAGAAAACAACTCTTGCTCGTTGGACCAGAAACTGCATGTGATTCAACTCCATTTAGAAATGGGAAACAAACGCTAGATCGCCTTACAAGAAACACACTCTACTTTTGAGAAAAGAACATCTTCTACTCTGCTGTGTTTCCTATAGGGCCAAAACAGTGAGCTTGCTCAGAACAAAAAAACTGTGCTTCCTACACACACGGCCATATCTAGTTCAATTCTGCTTAGGAAACTGACAAGAATAGTAGATCCCCTTCAGTCCAATACACTGTACATGCTGGGAACAGACGCCAGTGCTATTTGCCCTGTGTATGATAATGGGAGCGCAATAGTGACTCTTCTTACCAGAAAACAACTCTTGCTCGTTGGACCAGAAACTGCATGTGATTCAAATCCATTTAGGACAGGGAAACAAACCCTAGCTCGCCTTACAAGAAATACACAATGCTTTTGAGAAAAGGGCACTCTTCTACTCTATGGTGTTTCCTATTTGGTCCGAACAGCGAGATGGCTCAGAACAAAAGAACTGTGCTTCCTACACACACGGGCCATATCTAGTTCAACTCTGCTTAGGAAACTGACAAGAACAGTAGCTCCTCTTCAGTCCAATACACTGTACTTGATGGGAACAGACGCAAGTCCTATTTGCACTGTGAGTGGCAATGGGAGCACAATAGTGACTTTCCTTACCAGAAAACAACTCTTGCTTGTAGGACCAAAAACTGCATGTGATTCAACTCCATTTAGGACTGGGAAACAAACGCTAGCTGGCCTTACAAGAAACACACTCTGCTTTTGAGAAAAGAGCACTCTTCTACTCTACTGTGTTTCCTATAGGGCCAAAACAGTGAGCTTGCTCAGAAAAAAAGAACTGTGCTTCCTAAACACATGGGCTATATCTAGTTCAACTCTGCTTAGGAAACTGAAAAGAACAGTAGCTCCTCTTCAGTCCAATACACTGTATTTGCTGGGAACAGACGCCAGTGCTATTTGCCCTGTGTATGAGATTGGGAGGACAATAGTGATTCTCCTTACCAGAAAACAATTCTTGCTCGTAGGACCAGAAACTGCATGTGATTCAACTCCCATTTAGGACTGGGAAACAAACGCTAGCTAGCATTACAAGAAACACACTCTGCTTTTGAGAAAAGAGCACTCTTCAACTCTACTGTGTTTCCTATGGGGTCCGAACAGTGAGCTTGCTCAGAACAAAAGAACTGTGCTTCCTACACAGACGGTCCATATCTAATTCAACTCTGCTTAGGAAACTGACAAGAACAATACCTCCTCTTCAGTACAATACACTGTACTTGCTGGGATCAGACGCGAGTGCTCTTTGCACTGTGCATGGCAATGGGAGCACAATAGTGACTTTCCTTACCAGAAAACAACTCTTGCTCGTGGGACCAACAACTGCATGTGATTCAACTCCATTTAGGACTAGAAAACAAACGCTAGCTCGCCTTACAAGCAACACATTCTGCTTTTGAGAAAAGAGCACTCTTCTTCTCTACTGTGTTTCCTATAGGGCCAGCACAGTGAGTTTGCTCAGAACAAAAGAACTGTGCTTCCTACACACACGGCCATATCTAGTTCAATTCTGCTTAGGAAACTGACAAGAACAGTAGATCCTCTTCAGTCCAATACACTGTACATGCTGAGAACAGAAGACAGTGCTATTTGCTTTTTGTATGACAACGGGAGCACAATAATGACTCTTCTTACCAAAAAACAACTATTGCTCATAGGACCAGATTTGCATGTGATTCAACTCCATTTAAGACTTGGAAACAAACGCTAGCTTGCCTTACAAGGAACACACTCTGCTTTTGAGAAAAGAGCACTCTTCTACTCTTCTGTGTTTCCTATAGGGCCAGAACAGTGAGCTTGCTCAGAACAAAAGAACTGTGCTTCCTACACACACGCGCCATATCTAGATCAATTCTGCTTAGGAAACTGACAAGAACAGTAGATCCTCTTAAGCCCAATACACTGTACATGCTGGGAACAGATGCCAGTGCTATATGCCCTGTGAATGACAATGAGAGCACACTAGTGACTCTTCTTACCAGAAAACAACTCTTGCTCGTAGGACCAGAAACTGCATGTGATTCAACTCCATTTAGGACTGAGAAACAAATGCTAACTCGCCTTACAAGAAACACACTCTGCTTTTGAAAAAGGGCACTCTTCCACTCTACTGTATTTCCTATGGTGTCCGAACAGTGAGCTTGCTCAGAAGAAAAGAACTGTTCTTCCTACACACACGGGCCATATCTAATTCAACTCTGCTTAGGAAACTGACAAGAACAGTAGATCCTCTTCAGTCCAATACAGTGTACATGCTGGGAACAGACGCCAGTGCTCTTTGCCCTGTGTATGACAATGGGAGCACAATAGTGACTCTTCTTACCAGAAAACAACTCTTGCTCGTGGGACCAAAAACTGCATGTGATTCAACTTCATTTAGGACTGGGTAACAAACGCTAGCTAGCCTTACAAGAAACACACTCTGCTTTTGACAAAAGAGCAGTCTTCTACTCTAATGTGTTTCTTATAGGGCCAGAAGAGTGAGCTTTCTCAGAACAAAAGAACTGTGTTTCCTACACACACGGGCCATAGCTAGTTCAACTCTGCTAAGGAAACTGACAAGGACAGTAGATCCTCTTCAGTCCAATACACTGTACTTGCTGGAAGCAGACGCGAGTGCTATTTGCACTGTGTATTGCAATGGGAGCGCAATAGTGACTCTTATTACCAGAAAACACCTCTTGCTCGTAGGAACAGAAACTGCATGGGATTCAACTCCATTTCTGACTGGGAAACAAATCCTAGCTCTCCTTACAAGAAACACACTCTGCTTTTGTTAAAAGAGCACTCCTCTACTCTACTGTGTTTCCTATAGTGTCCGAAAAGTGAGCTTGCTCAGAACAAAAGAGCTGTGCTTCCTACACACACGGGCCATATCTAGTTCAACTGTGCTTGGGAAACTGACAAGAACAGTAGCTCCTCTTCAGTCCAATACACTGTACTTGCTGGGTACAGACGCGAGTGCTATTTGCACTGTGTATGGAAATGGGAGCGCAATAGTGACTTTCCTTACCAGAAAACAACTCCTGCTCGTAGGACCAGAAACTGCATGTGCTTCAAATCCATTTAGGACTGGGAATCAAACGCTATCTCGACTTACAAGAAACTCACTCTGCTTTTGAGAAAAGACCAGTCTTCTACTCTAATGTGTTTCTTATAGGGCCAGAAGAGTGAGCTTTCTCAGAACAAAAGAACTGTGCTTCCTACACAGACGGTCCATATCTAATTCAACTCTGCTTAGGAAACTGACAAGAACAATACCTCCTCTTCAGTACAATACACTGTACTTGCTGGGATCAGACGCGAGTGCTCTTTGCACTGTGCATGGCAATGGGAGCACAATAGTGACTTTCCTTACCAGAAAACAATTCTTGCTCGTAGGACCAGAAACTGCATGTGATTCAACTCCCATTTAGGACTGGGAAACAAACGCTAGCTAGCATTACAAGAAACACACTCTGCTTTTGAGAAAAGAGCACTCTTCAACTCTACTGTGTTTCCTATGGGTTCCGAACAGTGAGCTTGCTCAGAACAAAAGAACTGTGCTTCCTACACAGACGGTCCATATCTAATTCAACTCTGCTTAGGAAACTGACAAGAACAATACCTCCTCTTCAGTACAATACACTGTACTTGCTGGGATCAGACGCGAGTGCTCTTTGCACTGTGCATGGCAATGGGAGCACAATAGTGACTTTCCTTACCAGAAAACAACTCTTGCTCGTGGGACCAACAACTGCATGTGATTCAACTCCATTTAGGACTAGAAAACAAACGCTAGCTCGCCTTACAAGCAACACATTCTGCTTTTGAGAAAAGAGCACTCTTCTTCTCTACTGTGTTTCCTATAGGGCCAGCACAGTGAGTTTGCTCAGAACAAAAGAACTGTGCTTCCTACACACACGGCCATATCTAGTTCAATTCTGCTTAGGAAACTGACAAGAACAGTAGATCCTCTTCAGACCAATACACTGTACATGCTGAGAACAGAAGACAGTGCTATTTGCTTTTTGTATGACAACGGGAGCACAATAATGACTCTTCTTACCAAAAAACAACTATTGCTCATAGGACCAGATTTGCATGTGATTCAACTCCATTTAAGACTTGGAAACAAACTGCTAGCTTGCCTTACAAGGAACACACTCTGCTTTTGAGAAAAGAGCACTCTTCTACTCTTCTGTGTTTCCTATAGGGCCAGAACAGTGAGCTTGCTCAGAACAAAAGAACTGTGCTTCCTACACACACGCGCCATATCTAGATCAATTCTGCTTAGGAAACTGACAAGAACAGTAGATCCTCTTAAGCCCAATACACTGTACATGCTGGGAACAGATGCCAGTGCTATATGCCCTGTGAATGACAATGAGAGCACACTAGTGACTCTTCTTACCAGAAAACAACTCTTGCTCGTAGGACCAGAAACTGCATGTGATTCAACTCCATTTAGGACTGAGAAACAAATGCTAACTCGCCTTACAAGAAACACACTCTGCTTTTGAAAAAGGGCACTCTTCCACTCTACTGTATTTCCTATGGTGTCCGAACAGTGAGCTTGCTCAGAAGAAAAGAACTGTTCTTCCTACACACACGGGCCATATCTAATTCAACTCTGCTTAGGAAACTGACAAGAACAGTAGATCCTCTTCAGTCCAATACAGTGTACATGCTGGGAACAGACGCCAGTGCTCTTTGCCCTGTGTATGACAATGGGAGCACAATAGTGACTCTTCTTACCAGAAAACAACTCTTGCTCGTGGGACCAAAAACTGCATGTGATTCAACTTCATTTAGGACTGGGTAACAAACGCTAGCTAGCCTTACAAGAAACACACTCTGCTTTTGACAAAAGAGCACTCTTCTACTCTAATGTGTTTCCTATAGGGCCAAAAGAGTGAGCTTGCTCAGAACAAAAGAACTGTGCTTCCTACACACACGGCCATATCTAGTTCAATTCTGCTTAGGAAACTGACAAGAACAGAAGATCCTCTTCAGTCAAATACACTGTATATTCTGGGAACATACGCCAGTGCTATTTGCCCTGTGTATGCCAATGGGAGCGCAATAGTGACTCTTCTTACCAGAAAACAACTCTTGTTCGTAGGACCAGAAACTGCATGTGATTCAACTCCATTTAGGACTGGGAAACAAACACTAGCTTGCCTTACAAGAAACACACTCTGCTTTTGAGAAAAGAGCACTCCTCTACTCTACTGTGTTTCCTATGGGTTCCGAACAGTGAGCTTGCTCAGAACAAAAGAACTGTGCTTCCTACACACACGGCCATATCTAGTTCAACTCTGCTTAGGAAACTGACAAGAACAGTAGCTCCTCTTCAGTCCAATACACTGTACATGCTGGGAAAAGACGCCAGTGCTATTTGCCCTGTGTATGACAGTGGGAGCACAATAGTGACTCTTCTTACCAGAAAACAAATCTTGCTCGTTGGACCAGAAACTGCATGTGATTCAACTCCATTTAGAAATGGGAAACAAACGCTAGATCGCCTTACAAGAAACACACTCTACTTTTGAGAAAAGAACATCTTCTACTCTGCTGTGTTTCCTATAGGGCCAAAACAGTGAGCTTGCTCAGAACAAAAAAACTGTGCTTCCTACACACACGGCCATATCTAGTTCAATTCTGCTTAGGAAACTGACAAGAATAGTAGATCCCCTTCAGTCCAATACACTGTACATGCTGGGAACAGACGACAGTGCTATTTGCACTGTGTATGACAATGGGAGCACAATAGTGACCCTAATTACCAGAAAACAGCTCTTGCTCGTAGGACCAGAAACTGCATGTGATTCAACTCCATTTAGGACTGGGAAACAAATGCTAGCTCGCCTTACAAGAAACACATTCTGCTTTTTAGAAAAGAGCACTCTTAAATCTAATGTGTTTCCTATGGGGTTCGAAAAGTTAGCTTGCTCAGAACAAAAGAACTGTGCTTCCTACACACAAGGGCCATATCTAGGTCAACTCTGCTTAGTAATCTGACAAGAACAATAGCTCCTCTTCAGTCCAATACACATTACTTGCTGGGAACAGACGCGAGTGCTATTTGCAGTGTGTATGGCAATTGGAGCACTATAGTGACTCTTCTTACCAGAAATCAACTCTTGCTCATAGGACGAAAAACTGCATGGGATTCAACTACATTTAGGACTGGGAAACAAACGCTAGTGCTTCTTACAAGAAACACACTCTGCTTTTGAGAAAAGAGCACTCTTCTACTCTACTGTGTTTCCTATGGGGTCCGAACAGTGAGCTTGCTCAGAACAAAAGAACTGTGCTTCCTACACACAAGGTCCATATCTAGTTCAACTCTGCTTAGGAATCTGACAAGAACAGTAGCTCCTCTTCAGTCCAATACACATTACTTGCTGGGAACAGACGCGAGTGCTATTTGCAGTGTGTATGGCAATTGGAGCGCTATACTGACTCTTCTTACCAGAAAACAACTCATGTTCATAGGACGAAAAACTGCATGGGATTCAACTACATTTAGGACTGGGAAACAAACGCTAGTGCGTCTTACAAAAAACACACTCCGCATTTGAGAAAAGAGCACTCTTATATTCTACTGTGTTTCCTATGGGGTCCGAACAGTGAGCTTGCTCAGAACAAAAGAACTGTGCTTTCTACACACACGGTCCATATCTAGTTCAACTCTGCTTAGGAAACTGACAAGAACAGTAGATCATCTTCAGTCCAATACACTGTACATGCTGGGAACAGACGCCAGTGCTATTTGCCCTGTGTATGATAATGGGAGCGCAATAGTGACTCTTCTTACCAGAAAACAACTCTTGCTCGTTGGACCAGAAACTGCATGTGATTCAAATCCATTTAGGACAGGGAAACAAACCCTAGCTCGCCTTACAAGAAATACACAATGCTTTTGAGAAAAGGGCACTCTTCTACTCTATGGTGTTTCCTATTTGGTCCGAACAGCAAGATGGCTCAGAACAAAAGAACTGTGCTTCCTACACACACGGGCCATATCTAGTTCAACTCTGCTTAGGAAACTGACAAGAACAGTAGCTCCTCTTCAGTCCAATACACTGTACTTGATGGGAACAGACGCAAGTCCTATTTGCACTGTGTGTGGCAATGGGAGCACAATAGTGACTTTCCTTACCAGAAAACAACTCTTGCTGTAGGACCAAAAACTGCATGTGATTCAACTCCATTTAGGACTGGGAAACAAACGCTAGCTGGCCTTACAAGAAACACACTCTGCTTTTGAGAAAAGAGCACTCTTCTACTCTACTGTGTTTCCTATAGGGCCAAAACAGTGAGCTTGCTCAGAAAAAAAGAACTGTGCTTCCTAAACACATGGGCTATATCTAGTTCAACTCTGCTTAGGAAACTGAAAAGAACAGTAGCTCCTCTTCAGTCCAATACACTGTATTTGCTGGGAACAGACGCCAGTGCTATTTGCCCTGTGTATGAGAGTGGGAGGACAATAGTGACTCTCCTTACCAGAAAACAATTCTTGCTCGTAGGACCAGAAACTGCATGTGATTCAACTCCCATTTAGGACTGGGAAACAAACGCTAGCTAGCATTACAAGAAACACACTCTGCTTTTGAGAAAAGAGCACTCTTCAACTCTACTGTGTTTCCTATGGGGTCCGAACAGTGAGCTTGCTCAGAACAAAAGAACTGTGCTTCCTACACAGACGGTCCATATCTAATTCAACTCTGCTTAGGAAACTGACAAGAACAATACCTCCTCTTCAGTACAATACACTGTACTTGCTGGGATCAGACGCGAGTGCTCTTTGCACTGTGCATGGCAATGGGAGCACAATAGTGACTTTCCTTACCAGAAAACAACTCTTGCTCGTGGGACCAACAACTGCATGTGATTCAACTCCATTTAGGACTAGAAAACAAACGCTAGCTCGCCTTACAAGCAACACACTCTGCTTTTGAGAAAAGAGCACTCTTCTTCTCTACTGTGTTTCCTATAGGGCCAGCACAGTGAGTTTGCTCAGAACAAAAGAACTGTGCTTCCTACACACACGGCCATATCTAGTTCAATTCTGCTTAGGAAACTGACAAGAACAGTAGATCCTCTTCAGTCCAATACACTGTACATGCTGAGAACAGAAGACAGTGCTATTTGCTTTTTGTATGACAACGGGAGCACAATAATGACTCTTCTTACCAAAAAACAACTATTGCTCATAGGACCAGATTTGCATGTGATTCAACTCCATTTAAGACTTGGAAACAAACGCTAGCTTGCCTTACAAGGAACACACTCTGCTTTTGAGAAAAGAGCACTCTTCTACTCTTCTGTGTTTCCTATAGGGCCAGAACAGTGAGCTTGCTCAGAACAAAAGAACTGTGCTTCCTACACACATGCGCCATATCTAGATCAATTCTGCTTAGGAAACTGACAAGAACAGTAGATCCTCTTAAGCCCAATACACTGTACATGCTGGGAACAGATGCCAGAGCTATATGCCCTGTGAATGACAATGAGAGCACACTAGTGACTCTTCTTACCAGAAAACAACTCTTGCTCGTAGGACCAGAAACTGCATGTGATTCAACTCCATTTAGGACTGAGAAACAAATGCTAACTCGCCTTACAAGAAACACACTCTGCTTTTGAAAAAGGGCACTCTTCCACTCTACTGTATTTCCTATGGTGTCCGAACAGTGAGCTTGCTCAGAAGAAAAGAACTGTTCTTCCTACACACACGGGCCATATCTAATTCAACTCTGCTTAGGAAACTGACAAGAACAGTAGATCCTCTTCAGTCCAATACAGTGTACATGCTGGGAACAGACGCCAGTGCTCTTTGCCCTGTGTATGACAATGGGAGCACAATAGTGACTCTTCTTACCAGAAAACAACTCTTGCTCGTGGGACCAAAAACTGCATGTGATTCAACTTCATTTAGGACTGGGTAACAAACGCTAGCTAGCCTTACAAGAAACACACTCTGCTTTTGACAAAAGAGCACTCTTCTACTCTAATGTGTTTCCTATAGGGCCAAAAGAGTGAGCTTGCTCAGAACAAAAGAACTGTGCTTCATACACACACGGCCATATCTAGTTCAATTCTGCTTAGGAAACTGACAAGAACAGAAGATCCTCTTCAGTCAAATACACTGTATATTCTGGGAACATACGCCAGTGCTATTTGCCCTGTGTATGCCAATGGGAGCGCAATAGTGACTCTTCTTACCAGAAAACAACTCTTGTTCGTAGGACCAGAAACTGCATGTGATTCAACTCCATTTAGGACTGGGAAACAAACACTAGCTTGCCTTACAAGAAACACACTCTGCTTTTGAGAAAAGAGCACTCCTCTACTCTACTGTGTTTCCTATGGGTTCCGAACAGTGAGCTTGCTCAGAACAAAAGAACTGTGCTTCCTACACACACGGCCATATCTAGTTCAACTCTGCTTAGGAAACTGACAAGAACAGTAGCTCCTCTTCAGTCCAATACACTGTACATGCTGGGAAAAGACGCCAGTGCTATTTGCCCTGTGTATGACAGTGGGAGCACAATAGTGACTCTTCTTACCAGAAAACAAATCTTGCTCGTTGGACCAGAAACTGCATGTGATTCAACTCCATTTAGAAATGGGAAACAAACGCTAGATCGCCTTACAAGAAACACACTCTACTTTTGAGAAAAGAACATCTTCTACTCTGCTGTGTTTCCTATAGGGCCAAAACAGTGAGCTTGCTCAGAACAAAAAAACTGTGCTTCCTACACACACGGCCATATCTAGTTCAATTCTGCTTAGGAAACTGACAAGAATAGTAGATCCCCTTCAGTCCAATACACTGTACATGCTGGGAACAGACGACAGTGCTATTTGCACTGTGTATGACAATGGGAGCACAATAGTGACCCTAATTACCAGAAAACAGCTCTTGCTCGTAGGACCAGAAACTGCATGTGATTCAACTCCATTTAGGACTGGGAAACAAATGCTAGCTCGCCTTACAAGAAACACATTCTGCTTTTTAGAAAAGAGCACTCTTAAATCTAATGTGTTTCCTATGGGGTTCGAAAAGTTAGCTTGCTCAGAACAAAAGAACTGTGCTTCCTACACACAAGGGCCATATCTAGGTCAACTCTGCTTAGTAATCTGACAAGAACAATAGCTCCTCTTCAGTCCAATACACATTACTTGCTGGGAACAGACGCGAGTGCTATTTGCAGTGTGTATGGCAATTGGAGCACTATAGTGACTCTTCTTACCAGAAATCAACTCTTGCTCATAGGACGAAAAACTGCATGGGATTCAACTACATTTAGGACTGGGAAACAAACGCTAGTGCTTCTTACAAGAAACACACTCTGCTTTTGAGAAAAGAGCACTCTTCTACTCTACTGTGTTTCCTATGGGGTCCGAACAGTGAGCTTGCTCAGAACAAAAGAACTGTGCTTCCTACACACAAGGTCCATATCTAGTTCAACTCTGCTTAGGAATCTGACAAGAACAGTAGCTCCTCTTCAGTCCAATACACATTACTTGCTGGGAACAGACGCGAGTGCTATTTGCAGTGTGTATGGCAATTGGAGCGCTATACTGACTCTTCTTACCAGAAAACAACTCATGTTCATAGGACGAAAAACTGCATGGGATTCAACTACATTTAGGACTGGGAAACAAACGCTAGTGCGTCTTACAAAAAACACACTCCGCATTTGAGAAAAGAGCACTCTTATATTCTACTGTGTTTCCTATGGGGTCCGAACAGTGAGCTTGCTCAGAACAAAAGAACTGTGCTTTCTACACACACGGTCCATATCTAGTTCAACTCTGCTTAGGAAACTGACAAGAACAGTAGATCATCTTCAGTCCAATACACTGTACATGCTGGGAACAGACGCCAGTGCTATTTGCCCTGTGTATGATAATGGGAGCGCAATAGTGACTCTTCTTACCAGAAAACAACTCTTGCTCGTTGGACCAGAAACTGCATGTGATTCAAATCCATTTAGGACAGGGAAACAAACCCTAGCTCGCCTTACAAGAAATACACAATGCTTTTGAGAAAAGGGCACTCTTCTACTCTATGGTGTTTCCTATTTGGTCCGAACAGCAAGATGGCTCAGAACAAAAGAACTGTGCTTCCTACACACACGGGCCATATCTAGTTCAACTCTGCTTAGGAAACTGACAAGAACAGTAGCTCCTCTTCAGTCCAATACACTGTACTTGATGGGAACAGACGCAAGTCCTATTTGCACTGTGTGTGGCAATGGGAGCACAATAGTGACTTTCCTTACCAGAAAACAACTCTTGCTGTAGGACCAAAAACTGCATGTGATTCAACTCCATTTAGGACTGGGAAACAAACGCTAGCTGGCCTTACAAGAAACACACTCTGCTTTTGAGAAAAGAGCACTCTTCTACTCTACTGTGTTTCCTATAGGGCCAAAACAGTGAGCTTGCTCAGAAAAAAAGAACTGTGCTTCCTAAACACATGGGCTATATCTAGTTCAACTCTGCTTAGGAAACTGAAAAGAACAGTAGCTCCTCTTCAGTCCAATACACTGTATTTGCTGGGAACAGACGCCAGTGCTATTTGCCCTGTGTATGAGAGTGGGAGGACAATAGTGACTCTCCTTACCAGAAAACAATTCTTGCTCGTAGGACCAGAAACTGCATGTGATTCAACTCCCATTTAGGACTGGGAAACAAACGCTAGCTAGCATTACAAGAAACACACTCTGCTTTTGAGAAAAGAGCACTCTTCAACTCTACTGTGTTTCCTATGGGGTCCGAACAGTGAGCTTGCTCAGAACAAAAGAACTGTGCTTCCTACACAGACGGTCCATATCTAATTCAACTCTGCTTAGGAAACTGACAAGAACAATACCTCCTCTTCAGTACAATACACTGTACTTGCTGGGATCAGACGCGAGTGCTCTTTGCACTGTGCATGGCAATGGGAGCACAATAGTGACTTTCCTTACCAGAAAACAACTCTTGCTCGTGGGACCAACAACTGCATGTGATTCAACTCCATTTAGGACTAGAAAACAAACGCTAGCTCGCCTTACAAGCAACACACTCTGCTTTTGAGAAAAGAGCACTCTTCTTCTCTACTGTGTTTCCTATAGGGCCAGCACAGTGAGTTTGCTCAGAACAAAAGAACTGTGCTTCCTACACACACGGCCATATCTAGTTCAATTCTGCTTAGGAAACTGACAAGAACAGTAGATCCTCTTCAGTCCAATACACTGTACATGCTGAGAACAGAAGACAGTGCTATTTGCTTTTTGTATGACAACGGGAGCACAATAATGACTCTTCTTACCAAAAAACAACTATTGCTCATAGGACCAGATTTGCATGTGATTCAACTCCATTTAAGACTTGGAAACAAACGCTAGCTTGCCTTACAAGGAACACACTCTGCTTTTGAGAAAAGAGCACTCTTCTACTCTTCTGTGTTTCCTATAGGGCCAGAACAGTGAGCTTGCTCAGAACAAAAGAACTGTGCTTCCTACACACATGCGCCATATCTAGATCAATTCTGCTTAGGAAACTGACAAGAACAGTAGATCCTCTTAAGCCCAATACACTGTACATGCTGGGAACAGATGCCAGAGCTATATGCCCTGTGAATGACAATGAGAGCACACTAGTGACTCTTCTTACCAGAAAACAACTCTTGCTCGTAGGACCAGAAACTGCATGTGATTCAACTCCATTTAGGACTGAGAAACAAATGCTAACTCGCCTTACAAGAAACACACTCTGCTTTTGAAAAAGGGCACTCTTCCACTCTACTGTATTTCCTATGGTGTCCGAACAGTGAGCTTGCTCAGAAGAAAAGAACTGTTCTTCCTACACACACGGGCCATATCTAATTCAACTCTGCTTAGGAAACTGACAAGAACAGTAGATCCTCTTCAGTCCAATACAGTGTACATGCTGGGAACAGACGCCAGTGCTCTTTGCCCTGTGTATGACAATGGGAGCACAATAGTGACTCTTCTTACCAGAAAACAACTCTTGCTCGTGGGACCAAAAACTGCATGTGATTCAACTTCATTTAGGACTGGGTAACAAACGCTAGCTAGCCTTACAAGAAACACACTCTGCTTTTGACAAAAGAGCACTCTTCTACTCTAATGTGTTTCCTATAGGGCCAAAAGAGTGAGCTTGCTCAGAACAAAAGAACTGTGCTTCATACACACACGGCCATATCTAGTTCAATTCTGCTTAGGAAACTGACAAGAACAGAAGATCCTCTTCAGTCAAATACACTGTATATTCTGGGAACATACGCCAGTGCTATTTGCCCTGTGTATGCCAATGGGAGCGCAATAGTGACTCTTCTTACCAGAAAACAACTCTTGTTCGTAGGACCAGAAACTGCATGTGATTCAACTCCATTTAGGACTGGGAAACAAACACTAGCTTGCCTTACAAGAAACACACTCTGCTTTTGAGAAAAGAGCACTCCTCTACTCTACTGTGTTTCCTATGGGTTCCGAACAGTGAGCTTGCTCAGAACAAAAGAACTGTGCTTCCTACACACACGGCCATATCTAGTTCAACTCTGCTTAGGAAACTGACAAGAACAGTAGCTCCTCTTCAGTCCAATACACTGTACATGCTGGGAAAAGACGCCAGTGCTATTTGCCCTGTGTATGACAGTGGGAGCACAATAGTGACTCTTCTTACCAGAAAACAACTCTTGCTCGTTGGACCAGAAACTGCATGTGATTCAACTCCATTTAGAAATGGGAAACAAACGCTAGCTCGCCTTACAAGAAACACACTCTGCTTTTTAGAAAAGAGCACTCTTCAATCTAATGTGTTTCCTATGGGGTTCGAAAAGTGAGCTTGCTCAGAACAAAAGAACTGTGCTTCCTACACACACGGGCCATATCTAGTTCAACTCTGCTTAGGAATCTGACAAGAACAGTAGCTCCTCTTCAGTCCAATACACATTACTTGCTGGGAACAGACGAGAGTGCTATTTGCAGTGTGTATGGCAATTGGAGCGCTATAGTGACTCTTCTTACCAGAAATCAACTCTTGCTCATAGGACGAAAAACTGCATGGGATTCAACTACATTTAGGACTGGGAAACAAACGCTAGTGCGTCTTACAAGAAACACACTCTGCTTTTGAGAAAAGAGCACTCTTCTACTCTACTGTGTTTCCTATGGGGTCCGAACAGTGAGCTTGCTCAGAACAAAAGAACTGTGCTTCCTACACACAAGGTCCATATCTAGTTCAACTCTGCTTAGGAATCTGACAAGAACAGTAGCTCCTTTTCAGTCCAATACACTGTACTTGATGGGAACAGACGCAAGTCCTATTTGCACTGTGTGTGGCAATCGGAGCACAATAGTGACTTTCCATACCACAAAACAACTCTTGCTTGTAAGACCAAAAACTGCATGTGATTCAACTCTATTTAGGACTGGGAAACAAACACTAGCTCGCCTTACAAGAAACACACTCTGCTTTTGAGAAAAGAGCACTCTTCTACTCTACTGTGTTTCCTATAGGGCCAAAACAGTGAGCTTGCTCAGAAAAAAAGAACTGTGCTTCCTAAACACATGGGCTATATCTAGTTCAACTCTGCTTAGGAAACTGAAAAGAACAGTAGCTCCTCTTCAGTCCAATACACTGTATTTGCTGGGAACAGACGCCAGTGCTATTTGCCCTGTGTATGAGAGTGGGAGGACAATAGTGACTCTCCTTACCAGAAAACAATTCTTGCTCGTAGGACCAGAAACTGCATGTGATTCAACTCCCATTTAGGACTGGGAAACAAACGCTAGCTAGCATTACAAGAAACACACTCTGCTTTTGAGAAAAGAGCACTCTTCAACTCTACTGTGTTTCCTATGGGGTCCGAACAGTGAGCTTGCTCAGAACAAAAGAACTGTGCTTCCTACACAGACGGTCCATATCTAATTCAACTCTGCTTAGGAAACTGACAAGAACAATACCTCCTCTTCAGTACAATACACTGTACTTGCTGGGATCAGACGCGAGTGCTCTTTGCACTGTGCATGGCAATGGGAGCACAATAGTGACTTTCCTTACCAGAAAACAACTCTTGCTCGTGGGACCAACAACTGCATGTGATTCAACTCCATTTAGGACTAGAAAACAAACGCTAGCTCGCCTTACAAGCAACACACTCTGCTTTTGAGAAAAGAGCACTCTTCTTCTCTACTGTGTTTCCTATAGGGCCAGCACAGTGAGTTTGCTCAGAACAAAAGAACTGTGCTTCCTACACACACGGCCATATCTAGTTCAATTCTGCTTAGGAAACTGACAAGAACAGTAGATCCTCTTCAGTCCAATACACTGTACATGCTGAGAACAGAAGACAGTGCTATTTGCTTTTTGTATGACAACGGGAGCACAATAATGACTCTTCTTACCAAAAAACAACTATTGCTCATAGGACCAGATTTGCATGTGATTCAACTCCATTTAAGACTTGGAAACAAACGCTAGCTTGCCTTACAAGGAACACACTCTGCTTTTGAGAAAAGAGCACTCTTCTACTCTTCTGTGTTTCCTATAGGGCCAGAACAGTGAGCTTGCTCAGAACAAAAGAACTGTGCTTCCTACACACATGCGCCATATCTAGATCAATTCTGCTTAGGAAACTGACAAGAACAGTAGATCCTCTTAAGCCCAATACACTGTACATGCTGGGAACAGATGCCAGTGCTATATGCCCTGTGAATGACAATGAGAGCACACTAGTGACTCTTCTTACCAGAAAACAACTCTTGCTCGTAGGACCAGAAACTGCATGTGATTCAACTCCATTTAGGACTGAGAAACAAATGCTAACTCGCCTTACAAGAAACACACT
Organism: Peromyscus eremicus; assembly: GCF_949786415.1. NCBI lineage: Eukaryota > Metazoa > Chordata > Mammalia > Rodentia > Cricetidae > Peromyscus > Peromyscus eremicus. The sequence goes on along the minus strand of NW_026734914.1, from coordinate 178,891 downwards.
CTGCTTTTGAAAAAGGGCACTCTTCCACTCTACTGTATTTCCTATGGTGTCCGAACAGTGAGCTTGCTCAGAAGAAAAGAACTGTTCTTCCTACACACACGGGCCATATCTAATTCAACTCTGCTTAGGAAACTGACAAGAACAGTAGATCCTCTTCAGTCCAATACAGTGTACATGCTGGGAACAGACGCCAGTGCTCTTTGCCCTGTGTATGACAATGGGAGCACAATAGTGACTCTTCTTACCAGAAAACAACTCTTGCTCGTGGGACCAAAAACTGCATGTGATTCAACTTCATTTAGGACTGGGTAACAAACGCTAGCTAGCCTTACAAGAAACACACTCTGCTTTTGACAAAAGAGCACTCTTCTACTCTAATGTGTTTCCTATAGGGCCAAAAGAGTGAGCTTGCTCAGAACAAAAGAACTGTGCTTCATACACACACGGCCATATCTAGTTCAATTCTGCTTAGGAAACTGACAAGAACAGAAGATCCTCTTCAGTCAAATACACTGTATATTCTGGGAACATACGCCAGTGCTATTTGCCCTGTGTATGCCAATGGGAGCGCAATAGTGACTCTTCTTACCAGAAAACAACTCTTGTTCGTAGGACCAGAAACTGCATGTGATTCAACTCCATTTAGGACTGGGAAACAAACACTAGCTTGCCTTACAAGAAACACACTCTGCTTTTGAGAAAAGAGCACTCCTCTACTCTACTGTGTTTCCTATGGGTTCCGAACAGTGAGCTTGCTCAGAACAAAAGAACTGTGCTTCCTACACACACGGCCATATCTAGTTCAACTCTGCTTAGGAAACTGACAAGAACAGTAGCTCCTCTTCAGTCCAATACACTGTACATGCTGGGAAAAGACGCCAGTGCTATTTGCCCTGTGTATGACAGTGGGAGCACAATAGTGACTCTTCTTACCAGAAAACAACTCTTGCTCGTTGGACCAGAAACTGCATGTGATTCAACTCCATTTAGAAATGGGAAACAAACGCTAGCTCGCCTTACAAGAAACACACTCTGCTTTTTAGAAAAGAGCACTCTTCAATCTAATGTGTTTCCTATGGGGTTCGAAAAGTGAGCTTGCTCAGAACAAAAGAACTGTGCTTCCTACACACACGGGCCATATCTAGTTCAACTCTGCTTAGGAATCTGACAAGAACAGTAGCTCCTCTTCAGTCCAATACACATTACTTGCTGGGAACAGACGAGAGTGCTATTTGCAGTGTGTATGGCAATTGGAGCGCTATAGTGACTCTTCTTACCAGAAATCAACTCTTGCTCATAGGACGAAAAACTGCATGGGATTCAACTACATTTAGGACTGGGAAACAAACGCTAGTGCGTCTTACAAGAAACACACTCTGCTTTTGAGAAAAGAGCACTCTTCTACTCTACTGTGTTTCCTATGGGGTCCGAACAGTGAGCTTGCTCAGAACAAAAGAACTGTGCTTCCTACACACAAGGTCCATATCTAGTTCAACTCTGCTTAGGAATCTGACAAGAACAGTAGCTCCTTTTCAGTCCAATACACTGTACTTGATGGGAACAGACGCAAGTCCTATTTGCACTGTGTGTGGCAATCGGAGCACAATAGTGACTTTCCATACCACAAAACAACTCTTGCTTGTAAGACCAAAAACTGCATGTGATTCAACTCTATTTAGGACTGGGAAACAAACACTAGCTCGCCTTACAAGAAACACACTCTGCTTTTGAGAAAAGAGCACTCTTCTACTCTACTGTGTTTCCTATAGGGCCAAAACAGTGAGCTTGCTCAGAAAAAAAGAACTGTGCTTCCTAAACACATGGGCTATATCTAGTTCAACTCTGCTTAGGAAACTGAAAAGAACAGTAGCTCCTCTTCAGTCCAATACACTGTATTTGCTGGGAACAGACGCCAGTGCTATTTGCCCTGTGTATGAGAGTGGGAGGACAATAGTGACTCTCCTTACCAGAAAACAATTCTTGCTCGTAGGACCAGAAACTGCATGTGATTCAACTCCCATTTAGGACTGGGAAACAAACGCTAGCTAGCATTACAAGAAACACACTCTGCTTTTGAGAAAAGAGCACTCTTCAACTCTACTGTGTTTCCTATGGGGTCCGAACAGTGAGCTTGCTCAGAACAAAAGAACTGTGCTTCCTACACAGACGGTCCATATCTAATTCAACTCTGCTTAGGAAACTGACAAGAACAATACCTCCTCTTCAGTACAATACACTGTACTTGCTGGGATCAGACGCGAGTGCTCTTTGCACTGTGCATGGCAATGGGAGCACAATAGTGACTTTCCTTACCAGAAAACAACTCTTGCTCGTGGGACCAACAACTGCATGTGATTCAACTCCATTTAGGACTAGAAAACAAACGCTAGCTCGCCTTACAAGCAACACACTCTGCTTTTGAGAAAAGAGCACTCTTCTTCTCTACTGTGTTTCCTATAGGGCCAGCACAGTGAGTTTGCTCAGAACAAAAGAACTGTGCTTCCTACACACACGGCCATATCTAGTTCAATTCTGCTTAGGAAACTGACAAGAACAGTAGATCCTCTTCAGTCCAATACACTGTACATGCTGAGAACAGAAGACAGTGCTATTTGCTTTTTGTATGACAACGGGAGCACAATAATGACTCTTCTTACCAAAAAACAACTATTGCTCATAGGACCAGATTTGCATGTGATTCAACTCCATTTAAGACTTGGAAACAAACGCTAGCTTGCCTTACAAGGAACACACTCTGCTTTTGAGAAAAGAGCACTCTTCTACTCTTCTGTGTTTCCTATAGGGCCAGAACAGTGAGCTTGCTCAGAACAAAAGAACTGTGCTTCCTACACACATGCGCCATATCTAGATCAATTCTGCTTAGGAAACTGACAAGAACAGTAGATCCTCTTAAGCCCAATACACTGTACATGCTGGGAACAGATGCCAGTGCTATATGCCCTGTGAATGACAATGAGAGCACACTAGTGACTCTTCTTACCAGAAAACAACTCTTGCTCGTAGGACCAGAAACTGCATGTGATTCAACTCCATTTAGGACTGAGAAACAAATGCTAACTCGCCTTACAAGAAACACACTCTGCTTTTGAAAAAGGGCACTCTTCCACTCTACTGTATTTCCTATGGTGTCCGAACAGTGAGCTTGCTCAGAAGAAAAGAACTGTTCTTCCTACACACACGGGCCATATCTAATTCAACTCTGCTTAGGAAACTGACAAGAACAGTAGATCCTCTTCAGTCCAATACAGTGTACATGCTGGGAACAGACGCCAGTGCTCTTTGCCCTGTGTATGACAATGGGAGCACAATAGTGACTCTTCTTACCAGAAAACAACTCTTGCTCGTGGGACCAAAAACTGCATGTGATTCAACTTCATTTAGGACTGGGTAACAAACGCTAGCTAGCCTTACAAGAAACACACTCTGCTTTTGACAAAAGAGCACTCTTCTACTCTAATGTGTTTCCTATAGGGCCAAAAGAGTGAGCTTGCTCAGAACAAAAGAACTGTGCTTCATACACACACGGCCATATCTAGTTCAATTCTGCTTAGGAAACTGACAAGAACAGAAGATCCTCTTCAGTCAAATACACTGTATATTCTGGGAACATACGCCAGTGCTATTTGCCCTGTGTATGCCAATGGGAGCGCAATAGTGACTCTTCTTACCAGAAAACAACTCTTGTTCGTAGGACCAGAAACTGCATGTGATTCAACTCCATTTAGGACTGGGAAACAAACACTAGCTTGCCTTACAAGAAACACACTCTGCTTTTGAGAAAAGAGCACTCCTCTACTCTACTGTGTTTCCTATGGGTTCCGAACAGTGAGCTTGCTCAGAACAAAAGAACTGTGCTTCCTACACACACGGCCATATCTAGTTCAACTCTGCTTAGGAAACTGACAAGAACAGTAGCTCCTCTTCAGTCCAATACACTGTACATGCTGGGAAAAGACGCCAGTGCTATTTGCCCTGTGTATGACAGTGGGAGCACAATAGTGACTCTTCTTACCAGAAAACAACTCTTGCTCGTTGGACCAGAAACTGCATGTGATTCAACTCCATTTAGAAATGGGAAACAAACGCTAGCTCGCCTTACAAGAAACACACTCTGCTTTTTAGAAAAGAGCACTCTTCAATCTAATGTGTTTCCTATGGGGTTCGAAAAGTGAGCTTGCTCAGAACAAAAGAACTGTGCTTCCTACACACACGGGCCATATCTAGTTCAACTCTGCTTAGGAATCTGACAAGAACAGTAGCTCCTCTTCAGTCCAATACACATTACTTGCTGGGAACAGACGAGAGTGCTATTTGCAGTGTGTATGGCAATTGGAGCGCTATAGTGACTCTTCTTACCAGAAATCAACTCTTGCTCATAGGACGAAAAACTGCATGGGATTCAACTACATTTAGGACTGGGAAACAAACGCTAGTGCGTCTTACAAGAAACACACTCTGCTTTTGAGAAAAGAGCACTCTTCTACTCTACTGTGTTTCCTATGGGGTCCGAACAGTGAGCTTGCTCAGAACAAAAGAACTGTGCTTCCTACACACAAGGTCCATATCTAGTTCAACTCTGCTTAGGAATCTGACAAGAACAGTAGCTCCTTTTCAGTCCAATACACTGTACTTGATGGGAACAGACGCAAGTCCTATTTGCACTGTGTGTGGCAATCGGAGCACAATAGTGACTTTCCATACCACAAAACAACTCTTGCTTGTAAGACCAAAAACTGCATGTGATTCAACTCTATTTAGGACTGGGAAACAAACACTAGCTCGCCTTACAAGAAACACACTCTGCTTTTGAGAAAAGAGCACTCTTCTACTATACTGTGTTTCCTATAGGGCCAAAACAGTGAGCTTGCTCAGAAAAAAAGAACTGTGCTTCCTAAACACACGGGCTATATCTAGTTCAACTCTGCTTAGGAAACTGAAAAGAACAGTAGCTCCTCTTCAGTCCAATACACTGTATTTGCTGGGAACAGACGCCAGTGCTATTTGCCCTGTGTATGAGAGTGGGAGGACAATAGTGACTCTCCTTACCAGAAAACAATTCTTGCTCGTAGGACCAGAAACTGCATGTGATTCAACTCCCATTTAGGACTGGGAAACAAACGCTAGCTAGCATTACAAGAAACACACTCTGCTTTTGAGAAAAGAGCACTCTTCAACTCTACTGTGTTTCCTATGGGTTCCGAACAGTGAGCTTGCTCAGAACAAAAGAACTGTGCTTCCTACACACACGGCCATATCTAGTTGAACTCTGCTCTAGGAAACTGACAAGAACAGTAGCTCTTCTTCAGTCCAATACACTGTACATGCTGGGAACAGACGCCAGTGCTATTTGCCCTGTGTATGACAGTGGGAGCACAATAGTGACTCTTCTTACCAGAAAACAACTCTTGCTCGTAGGACCAGAAACTGCATGTGATTCAACTCCCATTTAGGACTGGGAAACAAACGCTAGCTCGCCTTACAAGAAACACACTCTGCTTTTGAGAAAAGAGCATTCTTCTACTCTACTGTGTTTCCTATGGGGTCCGAACAGTGAGCTTGCTCAGAACAAATAAACTGTGCTTCCTACACACACGTGCCATATATAGTTTAACTCTGCTTAGGAAACTGACAAGAACAGTAGCTCCTCTTCAGTGCAATACACTGTACTTGCTGGGAACAGACGCGAGTGCTATTTGCACTGTGTATGGCAATGGGAGCACAATAGTGACTTTCCTTACCAGAAAACAACTCTTACACGTGGGACAAACAACTGCATGTGATTCAACTCCATTTAGGACAGGAAAACAAACGCTAGCTCGCCTTACAAGAAACACACTCTACCTTGAGAAAAGAACATCTTCTACTCTGCTGTGTTGCCTATAGGGCCAAAACAGTGAGCTTGCTCAGAACAAAAGAACTGTGCTTCCTACACACAAGGTCCATATCTAGTTCAACTCTGCTTAGGAATCTGACAAGAACAGTAGCTCCTCTTCAGTCCAATACACATTACTTGCTGGGAACAGACGCGAGTGCTATTTGCAGTATGTATGGCAATTGGAGCACTATACTGACTCTTCTTACCAGAAAACAACTCATGCTCATAGGACGAAAAACTGCATGGGATTCAACTACATTTAGGACTGGGAAACAAACGCTAGTGCGTCTTACAAAAAACACACTCTGCTTTTGAGAAAAGAGCACTCTTCTACTCTACTGTGTTTCCTATGGGGTCCGAACAGTGAGCTTGCTCAGAACAAAAGAACTGTGCTTCCTACACACACGGGCCATATCTAGTTCAACTCTGCTTAGGAAACTGACAAGAACAGTAGATCATCTTCAGTCCAATACACTGTACATGTTGGGAACAGACGACAGTGCTATTTGCACTGTGTATGACTATGGGAGCACAATAGTGACTCTTCTTACCAGAAAACAGCTCTTGCTCGTAGGACCAGAAACTGCATGTGATTCAACTCCATTTAGGACTGGGAAACAAACGCTAGCTCGCCTTACAAGAAACACACTCTGCTTTTTAAAAAAGAGCACTCTTCAATCTAATGTGTTTCCTATGGGGTTCGAAAAGTGAGCTTGCTCAGAACAAAAGAACTGTGCTTCATACACACACGGGCCATATCTAGTTCAACTCTGCTTAGGAAACTAACAAGAACAGAAGCTCCTCTTCAGTCCAATACACTGTATTTGCTGGGAACAGACGCCAGTGCTATTTGCCCTGTGTATGAGAGTGGGAGCACAATAGTGACTCTTCTTACCAGAAAACAACTCTTGCTCGTAGGACCAGAAACTGCATGTGATTCAAATCCATTTATGACAGGGAAACAAACCCTAGCTCGCCTTACAAGAAATACACAATGCTTTTGAGAAAAGGGCACTCTTCTACTCTATGGTGTTTCCTATTTGGTCCGAACAGCGAGATGGCTCAGAACAAAATAACTGTGCTTCCTACACACATGGGCCATATCTAGTTCAACTCTGCTTAGGAAACTGACAAGAACAGTAGCTCCTCTTCAGTCGAAGACACTGTACTTGATGGGAACAGACGCAAGTCCTATTTGCACTGTGTGTGGCAATGGGAGCACAATAGTGACTTTCCTTACCAGAAAACAACTCTTGCTTGTAGGACCAAAAACTGCATGTGATTCAACTCCATTTAGGACTGGGAAACAAACGCTAGCTGGCCTTACAAGAAACACACTCTGCTTTTGAGAAAAGAGCACTCTTCTACTCTACTGTGTTTCCTATAGGGCCAAAACAGTGAGCTTGCTCAGAAAAAAAGAACTGTGCTTCCTAAACACATGGGCTATATCTAGTTCAACTCTGCTTAGGAAACTGAAAAGAACAGTAGCTCCTCTTCAGTCCAATACACTGTATTTGCTGGGAACAGACGCCAGTGCTATTTGCCCTGTGTATGAGAGTGGGAGCACAATAGTGACTCTTCTTACCAGAAAACAATTCTTGCTCATAGGACCAGAAACTGCATGTGATTCAACTCCCATTTAGGACTGGGAAACAAACGCTAGCTAGCATTACAAGAAACACACTCTGCTTTTGAGAAAAGAGCACTCTTCTACTCTACTGTGTTTCCTATGGGTTCCGAACAGTGAGCTTGCTCAGAACAAAAGAACTGTGCTTCCTACACACACGGCCATATCTAGTTCAACTCTGCTTAGGAAACTGACAAGAACAGTAGCTCCTCTTCAGTCCAATACACTGTACATGCTGGGAACAGACGCCAGTGCTAATTGCCCTGTGTATGACAGTGGGAGCGCAATAGTGACTCTTCTTACCAGAAAACAATTCTTGCTCGTAGGACCAGAAACTGCATGTGATTCAACTCCCATTTAGGACTGGGAAACCAACGCTAGCTCGCCTTACAAGAAACACACTCTGCTTTTGAGAAAAGAGCACTCTTCTACTCTACTGTGTTTCCGTTGGGGTCCGAACAGTGAGCTTGCTCAGAACAAAAAACTGTGCTTCCTACACACACGTGCCATATATAGTTTAACTCTGCTTAGGAATCTGACAAGAACAGTAACTCCTCTTCAGTGCAATACACTGTACTTGCTGGGAACAGACGCCAGTGCTATTTGCACTGTGTATGGCAATGGGAGCACAATAGTGACTTTCCTTACCAGAAAACAACTCTTACACGTGGGACAAACAACTGCATGTGATTCAACTCCATTTAGGACTGGAAAACAAACGCTAGCTCGCCTTATACGAAACACACTCTACTTTTGAGAAAAGAACATCTTCTATTCTGCTGTGTTTCCTATAGGGCCTAAACAGTGAGCTTGCTCAGAACAAAAAAAATGTGCTTCCTACACCCACGGCCATATCTAGTTCAATTCTGCTTAGGAAACTGACAAGAACAGTAGATCCCCTTCAGTCCAATACACTGTACATGCTGGGAACAGACGACAGTGCTATTTGCACTGTGTATGACTATGGGAGCACAATAGTGACTCTTCTTACCAGAAAACAGCTCTTGCTCGTAGGACCAGAAACTGCATGTGATTCAACTCCATTTAGGACTGGGAAACAAACGCTAGCTCGCCTTACAAGAAACACACTCTGCTTTTTAGAAAAGAGCACTCTTCAATCTAATGTGTTTCCTATGGGGTTCGAAAAGTGAGCTTGCTCAGTACAAAAGAACTGTGCTTCCTACACACACGGGCCATATCTAGTTCAACTCTGCTTAGGAATCTGACAAGAACAGTAGCTCCTCTTCAGTCCAATACACAGTACTTGATGGGAACAGACGCAAGTCCTATTTGCTCTGTGTGTGGCAATGGGAGCACAATAGTGACTTTCCTTACCAGAAAACAACTCTTGCTTGTAGGACCAAAAACTGCATGTGATTCAACTCCATTTAGGACTGGGAAACAAACGCTAGCTCGCCTTACAAGAAACACACTCTGCTTTTGAGAAAAGAGCACTCTTCTACTCTACTGTGTTTCCTATAGGGCCAAAACAGTGAGCTTGTTCAGAAAAAAAGAACTGTGCTTCCTAAACACACGGGCTATATCTAGTTCAACTCTGCTTAGGAAACTGAAAAGAACAGTAGCTCCTCTTCAGTCCAATACACTGTATTTGCTGGGAACAGACACCAGTGCTATTTGCCCTGTGTATGAGAGTGGGAGCACAATAGTGACTCTTCTTACCAGAAAACAATTCTTGCTCGTAGGATCAGAAACTGCATGTGATTCAACTCCCATTTAGGACTGGGAAACAAACGCTAGCTAGCATTACAAGAAACACACTCTGCTTTTGAGAAAAGAGCACTCTTCTACTCTACTGTGTTTCCTATGGGTTCCGAACAGTGAGCTTGCTCAGAACAAAAGAACTGTGCTTCCTACACACACGGCCATATATAGTTCAACTCTGCTTAGGAAACTGACAAGAACAGTAGCTCCTCTTCAGTCCAATACACTGTACATGCTGGGAACAGACGCCAGTGCTATTTTCACTGTGTATGGCAATGGGAGCACAATAGTGACTTTCCTTACCAGAAAACAACTCTTACACGTGGGACAAACAACTGCATGTGATTCAACTCCATTTAGGACTGGAAAACAAACGCTAGCTCGCCTTACAAGAAACACACTCTACTTTTGAGAAAAGAACATCTTCTACTCTGCTGTGTTTCCTATAGGGCCAAAACAGTGAGCTTGCTCAGAACAAAAAAACTGTGCTTCCTTCACACACTACCATATCTAGTTCAATTCTGCTTAGGAAATTGACAAGAACAGTAGATCCCCTCAGTCCAATACACTGTACATGCTGGGAACAGACGACAGTGCTATTTGCACTGTGTATGACAATGGGAGCACAATAGTGACTCTTCTTACCAGAAATCAGCTCTTGCTCGTAGGACCAGAAACTGCATGTGATTCAACTCCATTTAGGACTGGGAAACAAACCCTAGCTCGCCTTACAAGAAACACACTCTGTTTTTAGAAAAGAGCACTCTTCAATCTAATTTGTTTCCTATGGGGTTCGAAAAGTGAGCTTGCTCAGAACAAAAGAACTGTGCTTCCTACACACACGGGCCATATCTAGTTCAACTCTGCTTAGGAATATGACAAGAACAGTAGCTCCTCTTCAGTCCAATACACATTACTTGCTGGGAACAGACGCGAAATCTATTTGCAGTGTGTATGGCAATTGGAGCGCTATAGTGACTCTTCTTACCAGAAAACAACTCTTGATCATAGGACGAAAAACTGCATGGGATTCAACTACATTTAGGACTGGGAAAGAAACGCTAGCTAGCATTACAAGAAACACACTCTGCTTTTGAGAAAAGAGCACTCTTCTACTCTACTGTTTTTCCTATGGGGTCCGAACAGTGAGCTTGCTCAGAACAAAAGAACTGTGCTTCCTACACACACGGTCCATATCTAGTTCAACTCTGCTTAGGAAACTGACAAGAACAATACCTCATCTTCGGTACAATACACTGTACTTGCTGGGATCAGACGCGAGTGCTCTTTGCACTGTGCATGGCAATGGGAGCACAATAGTGACTTTCCTTACCAGAAAACAACTCTTGCTCGTGGGACCAACAACTGCATGTGATTCAACTCCATTTAGGACTGGAAAACAAACGCTACCTCGCCTTACAAGCAACACACTCTGCTTTTGAGAAAAGAGCACTCTTCTACTCTACTGTGTTTCCTGTAGGGCCAGAACAGTGAGCTTGCTCAGAACAAAAGAACTGTGCTTCCTACACACACGGCCATATCTAGTTCAATTCTGTTTAGGAAACTGACAAGAACAGTAGCTCCTCTTCAGTCCAATACACTGTACATGCTGGGAACAGATGACAGTGCTATTTGCTTTTTGTATGAAAATGGGAGCACAATAATGACTCTTCTTACCAGAAAACAACTATTGCTCATAGGACCAGATTTGCATGTGATTCAACTCCATTTAAGACTTGGAAACAAACGCTAGCTCGCCTTACAAGAAACACACTCTGCTTTTGAGAAAAGAGCACTCTTCTACTCTACTATGTTTCCTATAGGGCCAGAACAGTGAGCTTGCTCAGAACAAAAGAACTGTGCTTCCTACACACACGTGCCATATCTAGATCAATTCTGCTTAGGAAACTGACAAGAACAGTAGATCCTCTTAAGTCCAATACACTGTACATGCTGGGAAAAGATGCCAGTGCTATATGCCCTGTGAATGACAATGGGAGCACACTAGTGACTCTTCTTACCAGAAAACAACTCTTGCTCGTAGGACCAGAAACTGCATGTGATTCAACTCTATTTAGGACTGAGAAACAAAGACTAACTCGCCTTACAAGAAACACACTCTGCTTTTGAAAAAGGGCACTCTTCCACTCTACTGTATTTCCTATGGTGTCCGAACAGTGAGCTTGCTCAGAAGAAAAGAACTGTTCTTCCTACACACACGGCCATATCTAGTTCAACTCTGCTTAGGAAACTGACAAGAACAGTAGATCCTCTTCAGTCCAATACAGTGTACATGCTGGGAACAGACACCAGTGCTATTTGCCCTGTGTATGACAATGGGAGCGCAATAGTGACTCTTCTTACCAGAAAACAACTCTTGCTCATGGGACCAAAAACTGCATGTGATTCAACTTCATTTAGGACTGGGAAACAAAGGCTAGCTCGCCTTACAAGAAACACACTCTGCTTTTGACAAAAGAGCACTCTTCTACTCTAATGTGTTTCCTATAGGGCCAAAAGAGTGAGCATGCTCAGAACAAAAAAACTGTGCTTCATACACACACGGCCATATCTATTTCAATTCTGCTTAGGAAACTGACAAGAACAGTAGATCCTCTTCCGTCCTATACACTGTATATTCTGGGAACATACGCCAGTGCTATTTGCCCTGTGTATGCCAATGGGAGCGCAATAGTGACTCTTCTTACCAGAAAACAACTCTTGCTCGTAGGACCAGAAACTGCATGTGATTCAACTCCATTTATGACTGGGAAACAAACACTAGCTTGCCTTACAAGAAACACACTCTGCTTTTGAGAAAAGAGCACTCTCTACTCTACTGTGTTTCCTATGGGTTCCGAACAGTGAGCTTGCTCAGAACAAAAGAACTGTGCTTCCTACACACACGGCCATATCTAGTTCAACTCTGCTTAGGAAACTGACAAGAACAGTAGCTCCTCTTCAGTCCAATACACTGTACATGCTGGGAAGGGACGCCAGTGCTATTTGCCCTGTGTATGTCAGTGCGATCACAATAGTGACTCTTCTTACCAGAATATAACTCTTGCTCATAGGACCAGAATATGCATGTGATTCAACTCCATTTAGGACTGGGAAACAAACGCAAGCTCTCCTTACAAGAAACACACTCTACTTTTTAGAAAAGAGCACTCTTCTACTCTAATGTGTTTCCTATGGTGTCCAAAAAGTGAGCTTGCTCAGAACAAAAGAACTGTGCTTCCTACACACACGGGCCATATCTAGTTCAACTCTGCTTAGGAAACTGACAAGAACAGTAGCTCCTCTTCAGTCCAATACACTTTACTGGCTGGGAACAGACGCGAGTGCTATTTGCACTGTGTGTGGCAATGGGAGCACAATAGTGACTTTCCTACCAGAAAACGACGCTTGCTAGTATGACCAGAAACTGCATGTGATTCAACTCCATTTAGAACTGGGAAACAAACGCTAGCTCACCTTACAAGAAACACACTCTGCTTTTGAGAAACGATCACTCTTCTACTCTACTGTGTTTCCTATAGGGCCAGAACAGTGAGCATGCTCAGAACAAAAGAACTGTGCTTCCTACACACACAGCCATATCTAGTTCAATTCTGCTTAGGAAACTGACAAGAACAGTAGATCCTCTTCAGTCCAATACACTGTACATGCTGGGAACAGACGCCAGTGCTATTTGCCCCGTGTATGACAATGGGAGCACAATAGTGACTCTTCTTACCAGACAACAACTCTTGCTCGTTGGACCAGAAACTGCATTCGATTCAAATCCATTTAGGACAGGGAAACAAACCCTAGCTCGCCTTACAAGAAACACACTATGCTTTTGAGAAAAGGGCACTCTTCAATCTAATGTGTTTCCTATGGGGTTCGAAAAGTGAGCTTGCTCAGAACAAAAGAACTGTGCTTCCTACACACACGGGCCATATCTAGTTCAACTCTGCTTAGGAATCTGACAAGAACAGTAGCTCCTCTTCAGTCCAATACACATTACTTGCTGGGAACAGACGCGAGTGCTATTTGCAGTGTGTATGGCAATTGGAGCGCTATAGTGACTCTTCTTACCAGAAAACAACTCTTGATCATAGGACGAAAAACTGCATGGGATTCAACTACATTTAGGACTGGGAAACAAACGCTAGTGCGTCTTACAAGAAACACACTCTGCTTTTGAGAAACGAGCACTCTTCTACTCCACTGTGTTTCCTCTGGGGTCCGAACATTGAGCTTGCTCAGAGCAAAAGAACTGTGCTTCCTACACACACGGTCCATATCTAGTTGAACTCTGCTTAGGAAACTGACAAGAACAATACCTCATCTTCAGTATAATACACTGTACTTGCTGGGATCAGATGCGAGGGCTCTTTGCACTGTGCATGGCAATGGGAGCACAATAGTGACTTTCCTTACCAGAAAACAACTCTTGCTCGTGGGACCAACAACTGCATGTGATTCAACTCCATTTAGGACTGGAAAACAAACGCTACCTCGCCTTACAAGCAACACACTCTGCTTTTGAGAAAAGAGCACTCTTCTACTCTACTGTGTTTCCTGTAGGGCCAGAACAGTGAGCTTGCTCAGAACAAAAGAACTGTGCTTCCTACACACACGGCCATATCTAGTTCAATTCTGTTTAGGAAACTGACAAGAACAGTAGCTCCTCTTCAGTCCAATACACTGTACATGCTGGGAACAGACGACAGTGCTATTTGCTTTTTGTATGACAATGGGAGCACAATAATGACTCTTCTTACCAGAAAACAACTATTGCTCATAGGACCAGATTTGCATGTGATTCAACTCCATTTAAGACTTGGAAACAAACGCTAGCTCGCCTTACAAGAAACACACTCTGCTTTTGAGAAAAGAGCACTCTTCTACTCTACTATGTTTCCTATAGGGCCAGAACAGTGAGCTTGCTCAGAACAAAAGAACTGTGCTTCCTACACACACGCGCCATATCTAGATCAATTCTGCTTAGGAAACTGACAAGAACAGTAGATCCTCTTAAGTCCAATACACTGTACATGCTGGGAACAGATGCCAGTGCTATATGCCCTGTGAATGACAATGGGAGCACACTAGTGACTCTTCTTACCAGAAAACAACTCTTGCTCGTGGGACCAACAACTGCATGTGATTCAACTCCATTTAGGACTGGAAAACAAACGCTACCTCGCCTTACAAGCAACACACTCTGCTTTTGAGAAAAGTGCACTCTTCTACTCTACTGTGTTTCCTGTAGGGCCAGAACAGTGAGCCTGCTCAGAACAAAAGAACTGTGCTTCCTACACACACGGCCATATCTAGTTCAATTCTGTTTAGGAAACTGACAAGAACAGTAGCTCCTCTTCAGTCCAATACACTGTACATGCTGGGAACAGACGACAGTGCTATTTGCTTTTTGTATGACAATGGGAGCACAATAATGACTCTTCTTACCAGAAAACAACTATTGCTCATAGGACCAGATTTGCATGTGATTCAACTCCATTTAAGACTTGGAAACAAACGCTAGCTCGCCTTACAAGAAACACACTCTGCTTTTGAGAAAAGAGCACTCTTCTACTCTACTATGTTTCCTATAGGGCCAGAACAGTGAGCTTGCTCAGAACAAAAGAACTGTGCTTCCTACACACACGCGCCATATCTAGATCAATTCTGCTTAGGAAACTGACAAGAACAGTAGATCCTCTTAAGTCCAATACACTGTACATGCTGGGAACAGATGCCAGTGCTATATGCCCTGTGAATGACAATGGGAGCACACTAGTGACTCTTCTTACCAGAAAACAACTCTTGCTCGTAGGACCAGAAACTGCATGTGATTCAACTCCATTTAGGACTGAGAAACAAAGGCTAACTCGCCTTACAAGAAACACACTCTGCTTTTGAAAAAGGGCACTCTTCCACTCTACTGTATTTCCTATGGTGTCCGAACAGTGAGCTTGCTCAGAAGAAAAGAACTGTTCTTCCTACACACACGGCCATATCTAGTTCAACTCTGCTTAGGAAACTGACAAGAACAGTAGATCCTCTTCAGTCCAATACAGTGTACATGCTGGGAACAGACACCAGTGCTATTTGCCCTGTGTATGACAATGGGAGCGCAATAGTGACTCTTCTTACCAGAAAACAACTCTTGCTCGTGGGACCAAAAACTTCATGTGATTCAACTTCATTTAGGACTGGGAATCAAACGCTAGCTCGCCTTACAAGAAACACACTCTGCTTTTGACAAAAGAGCACTCTTCTACTCTAATGTGTTTCCTATAGGGCCAAAAGAGTGAGCTTGCTCAGAACAAAAGAACTGTGCTTCATACACACACGGCCATATCTAGTTCAATTCTGCTTACGAAACTGACAAGAACAGTAGATCCTCTTCCGTCCTATACACTGTATATTCTGGGAACATACGCCAGTGCTATTTGCCCTGTGTATGCCAATGGGAGCGCAATAGTGACTCTTCTTACCAGAAAACAACTCTTGCTCGTAGGACCAGAAACTGCATGTGATTCAACTCCATTTATGACTGGGAAACAAACACTAGCTTGCCTTACAAGAAACACACTCTGCTTTTGAGAAAAGAGCACTCTCTACTCTACTGTGTTTCCTATGGGTTCCGAACAGTGAGCTTGCTCAGAACAAAAGAACTGTGCTTCCTACACACACGGCCATATCTAGTTCAACTCTGCTTAGGAAACTGACAAGAACAGTAGCTCCTCTTCAGTCCAATACACTGTACATGCTGGGAAGGGACGCCAGTGCTATTTGCCCTGTGTATGTCAGTGGGAGCACAATAGTGACTCTTCTTACCAGAATATAACTCTTGCTCATAGGACCAGAATATGCATGTGATTCAACTCCATTTAGGACTGGGAAACAAACGCAAGCTCTCCTTACAAGAAACACACTCTACTTTTTAGAAAAGAGCACTCTTCTACTCTAATGTGTTTCCTATGGGGTCCGAAAAGTGAGCTTGCTCAGAACAAAAGAACTGTGCTTCCTACACACACGGGCCATATCTAGTTCAACTCTGCTTAGGAAACTGACAAGAACAGTAGCTCCTCTTCAGTCCAATACACTTTACTGGCTGGGAACAGACGCGAGTGCTATTTGCACTGTGTGTGGCAATGGGAGCACAATAGTGACTTTCAAACCAGAAAACGACGCTTGCTAGTATGAACAGAAACTGCATGTGATTCAACTCCATTTAGAACTGGGAAACAAACGCTAGCTCACCTTACAAGAAACACACTCTGCTTTTGAGAAACGATCACTCTTCTACTCTACTGTGTTTCCTATAGGGCCAGAACAGTGAGCATGCTCAGAACAAAAGAACTGTGCTTCCTACACACACAGCCATATCTAGTTCAATTCTGCTTAGGAAACTGACAAGAACAGTAGATTCTCTTCAGTCCAATACACTGTACATGCTGGGAAAAGACGCCAGTGCTATTTGCCCAGTGTATGACAAAGGGAGCACAATAGTGACTCTTCTTACCAGACAACAACTCTTGCTCGTTGGACCAGAAACTGCATTCGATTCAAATCCATTTAGGACAGGGAAACAAACCCTAGCTCGCCTTACAAGAAACACACTATGCTTTTGAGAAAAGGGCACTCTTCTACTCTACGGTGTTTCCTATTGGGTCCGAACAGCAAGATGGCTCAGAACAAAAGAACTGTGCTTCCTACACACACGGGCCATATCTAGTTCAACTCTGCTTAGGAAACTGACAAGAACAGTAGCTCCTCTTCAGTCCAATACACTGTACTTGATGGGAACAGACGCAAGTCCTATTTGCCATGTGTGTGGCAATGGGAGCACAATAGTGACTTTCCTTACCAGAAAACAACTCTTGCTTGTAAGACCAAAAACTGCATGTGATTCAACTCCATTTAGGACTGGGAAACAAACGCTAGCTCGCCTTACAAGAAACACACTCTGCTTTTGAGAAAAGAGCACTCTTCTACTCTACAGTGTTCCCTATAGGGCCAAAACAGTGAGCTTGCTAGAAAAAAAGAACTGTGCTTCCTAAACACACGGGCTATATCTAGTTCAACTCTGCTTAGGAAACTGAAAAGAACAGTAGCTCCTCTTCAGTCCAATACACTGTATTTGCTGGGAACAGACACCAGTGCTATTTGCCCTGTGTATGAGAGTGGGAGCACAATAGTGACTCTTCTTACCAGAAAACAATTCTTGCTCGTAGGACCATAAACTGCATGTGATTCAACTCCCATTTAGGACTGGGAAACAAACGCTAGCTCGCCTTACAAGAAACACACTCTGCTTTTTAGAAAAGAGCACTCTTCAATCTAATGTGTTTCCTATGGGGTTCGAAAAGTGAGCTTGCTCAGAACAAAAGAACTGTGCTTCCTACACACACGGGCCATATCTAGTTCAACTCTGCTTAGGAATCTGACAAGAACAGTAGCTCCTCTTCTGTCCAATACACTGTACTTGATGGGATCAGACGCGAGTGCTCTTTGCACTGTGCATGGCAATGGGAGCACAATAGGGACTTTCCTTACCAGAAAACAACTCTTGCTCATGGGACCAACAACTGCATGTGATTCAACTCCATTTAGGACTGGAAAACAAAGGCTAGCTCGTCTTACACGCAACACGCTCTGCTTTTGAGAAAAGAGCACTCTTCTACTCTACTGTGTTTCCTATAGGGCCAGAACTGTGAGCTTGCCCAGAAAAAAAGAACTGTGCTTCCTACACACACGGCCATATCTAGTTCAATTCTGCTTAGGAAACTGACAAGAACAGTAGATCCTCTTCAGTCCAATACACTGTACATGCTGGGAACAGAAGACAGTGCTATTTGCTTTTTGTATGACAATGGGAGCACAATAATGACTCTTCTTACCAGAAAACAACTATTGCTCATAGGACCAGATTTGCATGTGATTCAACTCCATTTAAGACTTGGAAACAAACGCTAGCTCGCCTTACAAGAAACACACTCTGCTTTTGAGAAAAGAGCACTCTTCTACTCTACTGTGTTTCCTATAGGGCCAGAATAGTGAGCTTGCTCAGAACAAAAGAACTGTGCTTCCTACACACACGGGCAATATCTAGGTCAATTCTGCTTACGAAACTGACAAGAACAGTAGCTCCTCTTCAGTCTATACACTGTACTTGCTGGGAACAGACGCGAGTGCTATTTGCACTGTGTATGGCAATGGGAGCACAATAGTGACTTTCCTTACCAGAAAACAACTCTTGCTCGTGGGACCAACAACTGCATGTGATTCAACTCCATTTAGGACTGGAAAACAAAGGCTAGCTCACCTTACAAGCAACACGCTCTGCTTTTGAGAAAAGAGCACTCTTCTACTATACTGTGTTTCCTATAGGGCCAAAACAGTGAGCTTGCTCAGAAAAAAAGAACTGTGCTTCCTAAACACACGGGTTATATCTAGTTCAACTCCGCTTAGGAAACTGAAAAGAACAGTAGCTCCTCTTCAGTCCAATACACAGTATTTGCTGGGAACAGACGCCAGTGCTATTTGCCCTGTGTATGAGAGTGGGAGCACAATAGTGACTCTTCTTACCAGAAAACAATTCTTGCTCATAGGACCAGAAACTGCATGTGATTCAACTCCCATTTAGGACTGGGAAACAAACGCAAGCTAGCATTACAAGAAACACACTCTGCTTTTGAGAAAAGAGCACTCTTCTACTCTACTGTGTTTCCTATGAGTTCCGAACAGTGAGCATTCTCAGAACAAAAGAACTGTGCTTCCTACACACACGGGCCATATCTAGTTCAACTCTGCTTAGGAAACTGACAAGAACAGTAGCTCCTCTTCAGTCCAATACACTGTACATGCTGGGAACAGACGCCAGTGCTATTTGCCCTGTGTATGACCGTGGGAGCACAATAGGGACTCTTCTTACCAGAAAACAACTCTTGCTCGTAGGACCAGAAAATGCAAGTGATTCAACTCCCATTTAGTACTGGGAAACAAACGCTAGCTCGCCTTACAAGAAACAGACTCTGCTTTTGAGAAAAGAGCACTCTTCTACTCTACTGTGTATCCTATGGGGTCCGAACAGTGAGCTTGCTCAGAACAAAAGAACTGTGCTTCCTGCACACACGTGCCATATATAGTTTAACTCTGCTTAGGAAACTGACAAGAACAGTAGCTCCTCTTCAGTGCAATACACTGTACTTGCTGGGAAAAGACGCGAGTGCTATTTGCACTGTGTATGGCAATGGGAGCACAATAGTGCCTTTCCTTACCAGAAAACAACTCTTACACGTGGGACAAACAACTGCATGTGATTCAACTCCATTTAGGACTGGAAAACAAACGCTAGCTCGCCTTACAAGAAACACACTCTACTTTTGAGAAAAGAACATCTTCTACTCTGCTGTGTTTCCTATAGGGCCTAAAGAGTGAGCTTGCTCAGAACAAAAAAACTGTGCTTCCTACACACATGGCCATATCTAGTTCAATTCTGCTTAGGAAACTGACAAGAACAGTAGATCCCCTTCAGTCCAATACACTGTACATGCTGGGAACAGACGACAGTGCTATTTGCACTGTGTATGACTATGGGAGCACAATAGTGACTCTTCTTACCAGAAAACAGCTCTTGCACGTAGGACCAGAAACTGCATGTGATTCAACTCCATTTAGGACTGGGAAACAAACGCTAGCTAGCATTACAAGAAACACACTCTGCTTTTGAGAAAAGAGCACTCTTCTACTCTACTGTGTTTCCTATGGGGTCCGAACAGTGAGCTTGCTAAGAACAAAAGAACTGTGCTTCCTAAACACACGGGACATATCTAGTTCAACTCTGCTTAGGAAACTGACAAGAACAGTAGCTCTTCTTCATTCCAATACACTGTACTTGCTGTGAACAGACGCGAGTGCTATTTGCACTGTGTATGGAAATGGGAGCACAATAGTGACTCTTCTTACCAGATAACAACTCTTGCTCGTAGGACCAGAAACTGAATGGGATTCAACTCCATTTCTTACTGGGAAACAAACACTAGCTCGCCTTACAAGAAACACACTCTGCTTTTGAGAAAAGACCACTCTTTTACTCTACTGTGTTTCCTATGGGATCCGAACAGTGAGCTTGCTCAGAACAAAAGAACTGTGCTTCCTACACACACGGGCCATATCTAGTTCAACTCTGCTTAGGAATCTGACAAGAACAGTAGCTCCTCTTCAGTCCAATACACATTACTTGCTGGGAACAGACGCGAGTGCTATTTGCAGTGTGTATGGCAATTGGAGTGCTATAGTGACTCTTCTTAACAGAAAACAACTCTTGATCATAGGACGAAAAACTGCATGGGATTCAACTACATTTAGGACTGGGAAACAAACGCTAGTGCGTCTTACAAGAAACACACTCTGCTTTTGAGAAAAGAGCACTCTTCTTCTCTACTGTGTTTCCTATGGGGTCCGAACAGTGAGCTTCCTCAGAACAAAAGAACTGTGCTTCCTACACACACGGTCCATATCTAGTTCAACTCTGCTTAGGAAACTGACAAGAACAATACCTCCTCTTCAGTCCAATACACTGTACTTGCTGGGATCAGACGCGAGTGCTCTTTGCACTGTGCATGGCAATGGGAGCACAATAGTGACTTTCCTTACCAGAAAACAACTCTTGCTCATGGGACCAACAACTGCATGTGATTCAACTCCATTTAGGACTGGAAAACAAAGGCTAGCTCGTCTTACACGCAACACGCTCTGCTTTTGAGAAAAGAGCACTCTTCTACTCTACTGTGTTTCCTATAGGGCCAGAACTGTGAGCTTGCCCAGAAAAAAAGAACTGTGCTTCCTACACACACGGCCATATCTAGTTCAATTCTGCTTAGGAAACTGACAAGAACAGTAGATCCTCTTCAGTCCAATACACTGTACATGCTGGGAACAGAAGACAGTGCTATTTGCTTTTTGTATGACAATGGGAGCACAATAATGACTCTTCTTACCAGAAAACAACTATTGCTCATAGGACCAGATTTGCATGTGATTCAACTCCATTTAAGACTTGGAAACAAACGCTAGCTCGCCTTACAAGAAACACACTCTGCTTTTGAGAAAAGAGCACTCTTCTACTCTACTGTGTTTCCTATAGGGCCAGAATAGTGAGCTTGCTCAGAACAAAAGAACTGTGCTTCCTACACACACGGGCAATATCTAGGTCAATTCTGCTTAGGAAACTGACAAGAACAGTAGCTCCTCTTCAGTCTAATACACTGTATTTGCTGGGAACAGACGCGAGTGCTATTTGCACTGTGTATGGCAATGGGAGCACAATAGTGACTTTCCTTACCAGAAAACAACTCTTGCTCGTGGGACCAACAACTGCATGTGATTCAACTCCATTTAGGACTGGAAAACAAAGGCTAGCTCACCTTACAAGCAACACGCTCTGCTTTTGAGAAAAGAGCACTCTTCTACTCTACTGTGTTTCCTATAGGGCCAGAACAGTGAGCTTGCTCAGAACAAAAGAACTGTGCTTCCTACACACACGTGCTATATCTAGTTCAACTCTGCTTAGGAAACTAAGAAGAACAGTAGCTCATCTTCAGTTAAATACAGTGTACTTGCTTGGAACAGACGTGAGTGCTATTTGCACTATGTATGGCAATGGGAGCTCAATAGTGACTCTCCTTACCAGAAAACAACTCTAGCTCGTAGGACAAAAAACTGCATGTGATTCAACTCCATTTAGGACTGGGAAACAAACGCTAGCTCGCCTTACAAGAAACACACTCTGCTTTTGAGAATAGAGCACTCTTCTACTCTACTGTGTTTCCTAGAGGGCCAAAACAGTGAGCATGCTCAGAACAAAAGAACTGTGCTTCCTACACACACGGCCATATTTAGTTCAATTCTGCTTAGGAAACGGACAAGAACAGTAGATCCTCTTCCGTCCCATACACTGTACTTGCTGGTAACAGACGCGAGTGCTATTTGCCCTGTGTATGACAATGGGAGCACAATAGTGACTCTTCTTACCAGAAAACAACTCTTGCTCGTAGGACCAGAAACTGCATGTGATTCAACTCCATTTAGGAGTGGGAAACAAACGCTAGCTCGCTTTACAAGAAAAACACTCTGCTTTTGAGAAAAGAGCACTCTTCTACTCTACTGTGTTTCCTATAGGGCCAGAATAGTGAGCGTGCTCAGAACAAAAGAACTGTGCTTCCTACACACACGGGACATATCTATTTCAACTCTGCTTAGGAAACTGACAAGAACAGTAGCTCCTCTTCAGTCCAATACACTGTATATGCTGGGAACAGATGCCAGTGCTATTTGCCCTGTGTATGATAATGGGAGCGCAATAGTGACTCTTCTTACCAGAAAACAACTCTTGCTCATAGGACCAGAAAATGCACGTGATCCAACTCCATTTATAACTGGGAAACAAACGCTAGCGCGCCTTACAATAAACAAACTCTGCTTTTGAGAAAAGAGCACTCTTTTAGTCTAATGTGTTTTTTTGCAGGGCCAGAATAGTGAGCTTGCTCAGAACAAAAGAACTGTGCTTCCTACACACACCGACTATATCTAGTTCAACTCTGCTTAGGAAACTGACAAGAACAGTACATCTTCTTCAGTCCAATACACTGTACATGCTGGGAACAGACGCCAGTGCTATTTGCCCTGTGTATGACAATGGGAGCGCAATAGTGACTCTTCTTACAAGAAAAACAACTCTTGCTCATAGGACCAGAAACTGTATGTGATTCAACTCCATTTAGGACTGTGCAACAAACGCTAGCTTGCCTTACAAGAAAAACACTCTGCTTTTGATAAAAGGGCACTCTTCTTCTCTAATGTGTTTCCTATGGGTTCGATCAGTGAGCTTACAGTACAAAAGAACTGTGCTTCCTACAAACACGGGCCATATCTAGTTCAAATCTGCTTAGGAAACTGACAAGAACAGGAGCTCCTCTTCAGTCCAATACACTGAACTTGATGGGAACAGACGCGAGTCCTCTTTGCACTGTGTGTGGCAATGGGAGCGCAATAGTGATTTTCCTTACCAGAAAACAACTCTTGCTCGTAGGATCAAAAACTGCATGTGATTCAACTACATTTAGGATTGGGAAACAAATGCTAGGTCCCCTTACAAGAAACACACTCTGCTTTTGAGAAAAGAACAGTCTTCTAATCTACTGTGTTTCCTATAGGGCCAGAACAGTGAGCTTGCTCAGAACAAAAGAACTGTGCTTCCTACACACACGGCCATATCTAGTTCAATTTTGCTTAGGAAACTAACAAGAACAGTAGATCCTCTTCAGTCCCATACACTGTACTTGCTGGGAACAGACGCGAGTGCTATTTGCACTGTATATGGCAATGGGAGCGAAATAGTGACTCTTCTTACCAGAAAACAACTCTTGCTCATAGGACCAGAAACTGCATGTGATTCAACTCCTTTTAGGACGCGAAACAAACGTTAGCTCGCCTTACAAGAAACACTCTCTGCTTTTGAGAAAAGAGCACTCTTCTACTCTAAAGTATTTCCTATAGGACCAGAATAGTGAGCTTGCTCACAACAAAAGAACTGTGCTTCCTACACACACGGGCTATATCTAGTTCAACTCTGCTTAGGACACTGACAAGAAGAGTAGCTCCTCTTCAGTCCAATACACTGTACTTGATGGGAACAGACGCGAGTCCTCTTTGCACTGTGTGTGGCAATGGGAGCGCAATAGTGATTTTCCTTACCAGAAAACAACTCTTGCTCATAGGATCAAAAACTGCATGTGATTCAACTCCATTTAGGACTGGGAAACAAACGCTAGCTCACTTTACAAAAAAAAAAAAACTCTGCTTTTGAGAAAAGAGCACTCTTCTACTCTACTGTGTTTCCTATAGGGCCAGAATAGTGAGCTTGCTCAGAACAAAAGAACTGTGCTTCCTACACACACGGGCTATATCTAGTTCAAATCTGCTTAGGAAACTGACAAGAACAGTAGCTCCTCTTCAGTCCAATACACTGTATATGCTGGGAACAGACGCCAGTGCTATTTGCCCTGTGTATGGTAATGGGAGCGCAATAGTGACTCTTCTTACCAGAAAACAACTCTTGCTCATAGGACCAGAAACTGCACGTGATTCAACTCCATTTATAACTGGGAAACAAACGCTAGCTCGCCTTACAATAAACAAACTCTGCTTTTGAGAAAAGAGCACTCTTCTAGTCTAATGTGTTTTTTTGTAGGGCCAGAATAGTGAGCTCGCTCAGAAGAAAAGAACTGTGCTTCCTACACACACCGACTATATCTAGTTCAACTCTGCTTAGGAAACTGACAAGAACAGTAGAACCTCTTCAGTCCAATACTCTGTACATGCTGGGAACAGACGCCAGTGCTATTTGCCCTCTGTATGACAATGGGAGCGCAATAGTGACTCTTCTTACCAGAAAACAACTCTTGCTCATAGGACCATAAACTGCATGTGACACAACTCCATTTAGGACTGGGAAACAAACGCTAGCTCGATTACAAGAAACACACTCTGCTTTTGAGAAAAGAGCACTCTTCTACTCTACTGTGTTTCCTATGGGGTCCGAACAGTGAGCTTGCTAAGAACAAAAGAACTGTGCTTCCTAAACACACGGGACATATCTAGTTCAACTCTGCTTAGGAAACTGACAAGAACAGTAGCTCTTCTTCATTCCAATACACTGTACTTGCTGTGAACAGACGCGAGTGCTATTTGCACTGTGTTTGGAAATGGGAGCACAATAGTGACTCTTCTTACCAGATAACAACTCTTGCTCGTAGGACCAGAAACTGAATGGGATTCAACTCCATTTCTTACTGGGAAACAAACACTAGCTCGCCTTACAAGAAACACACTCTGCTTTTGAGAAAAGACCACTCTTTTACTCTACTGTGTTTCCTATGGGATCCGAACAGTGAGCTTGCTCAGAACAAAAGAACTGTGCTTCCTACACACACGGGCCATATCTAGTTCAACTCTGCTTAGGAAACTGACAAGAACAGTAGCTCCTCTTCAGTCCAATACCCTGTACTTGGTGGGAACAGACGCAAGAGCTATTTGCACTGTGTATGGCAGTGGGAGCGCAATAGTGACTGTCCTTACCAGAAAAGAACTCTTGTTCGTAGGACCAAAAACTGCATGTGATTCAACTCCATTTACCACTGGGAAAGAAACGCTAGCTCGCATTACAAGAAACACACTCTGCTTATGAGAAAAGAGCACTCTTCTACTCTACTGTGTTTCCTATAGGGCCAAAACAGTAAGCTTGATCAGAACAAAAGAACTGTGCTTCATACACACACGGCCATATCTAGTTCAATTCTGCTTAGGAAACTGACAAGAATAGTAGATCCTCTTCAGTCCAATACACAGTACATTCTTGGAACAGACGCCAGTGCTATTTGCCCTGTGTATGACAACGCGAGCGCAATAGTGACTCTTCTTACCAGAAAACAACTCTTGCTCGTAGGACCAGAAACTGCATTTGATTCAACTTCATTTAGGACTGGGAAACAAACACTAGGTCACCTTACAAGAAACATACTCTCCTTTTGAGAAAAGAGCACTCTTGTACTCTACTGTGTTTACTATGGGGTCCGAACAGTGAGCTTGCTCAGAACAAAAGAACTGTGCTTCCTACACACACGGGCCATGTCTAGTTCAACTCTGCTTACCAAACTGACAAGAACAGTAGCTCCTTTTGAGGCCAATACACTGTACATGCTGGGAACAGACGCCAGTGCTATTTGCACTGTGTATGGCAATGGGAGCACAATAGTGACTTTCCTTACCAGAAAACAACTCTTGCTCGTAGGATCAAAAACTGCATGTGATTCAACTACATGTAGGACTAGGAAACAAACGTTAGCTCGCCTTACAAGAAACACTCTCTGCTTTTGAGAAAAGAGCACTCTTCTACTCTAAAGTATTTCCTATAGGACCTGAATAGTGAGCTTGCTCACAACAAAAGAACTGTGCTTCCTACACACACGGGCTATATCTAGTTCAACTCTGCTTAGGACACTGACAAGAACAGTAGCTCCTCTTCAGTCCAATACACTGTACTTGATGGGAACAGACGCGAGTCCTCTTTGCACTGTGTGTGGCAATGGGAGCGCAATAGTGATTTTCCTTACCAGAAAACAACTCTTGCTCATAGGATCAAAAACTGCATGTGATTCAACTCCATTTAGGACTGGGAAACAAACGCTAGCTCACTTTACAAAAAAAAACTCTGCTTTTGAGAAAAGAGCACTCTTCTACTCTACTGTGTTTCCTATAGGGCCAGAATAGTGAGCTTGCTCAGAACAAAAGAACTGTGCTTCCTACACACACGGGCTATATCTAGTTCAAATCTCCTTAGGAAACTGACAAGAACAGTAGCTCCTCTTCAGTCCAATACACTGTATATGCTGGGAACAGACACCAGTGCTATTTGCCCTGTGTATGGTAATGGGAGCGCAATAGTGACTCTTCTTACCAGAAAACAACTCTTGCTCATAGGACCAGAAACTGCACGTGATTCAACTCCATTTATAACTGGGAAACAAACGCTAGCTCGCCTTACAATAAACAAACTCTGCTTTTGAGAAAAGAGCACTCTTCTAGTCTAATGTGTTTTTTTGTAGGGCCAGAATAGTGAGCTTGCTCAGAAGAAAAGAACTGTGCTTCCTACACACACCGACTATATCTAGTTCAACTCTGCTTAGGAAACTGACAAGAACAGTAGATCCTCTTCAGTCCAATACTCTGTACATGCTGGGAACAGACGCCAGTGCTATTTGCCCTCTGTATGACAATGGGAGCGCAATAGTGACTCTTCTTACCAGAAAACAACTCTTGCTCATAGGACCATAAACTGCATGTGACACAATTCCATTTAGGACTGGGAAACAAACGCTAGCTCGATTACAAGAAACACACTCTGCTTTTGAGAAAAGAGCACTCTTCTACTCTACTGTGTTTCCTATGGGGTCCGAACAGTGAGCTTGCTCAGAACAAAAGAACTGTGCTTCCTAAACACACGGGACATATCTAGTTCAACTCTGCTTAGGAAACTGACAAGAACAGTAGCTCTTCTTCATTCCAATACACTGTACTTGCTGTGAACAGACGCGAGTGCTATTTGCACTGTGTATGGAAATGGGAGCACAATAGTGACTCCTCTTACCAGATAACAACTCTTGCTCGTAGGACCAGAAACTGAATGGGATTCAACTCCATTTCTTACTGGGAAACAAACACTAGCTCGCCTTACAAGAAACACACTCTGCTTTTGAGAAAAGACCACTTTTTTACTCTACTGTGTTTCCTATGGGATCCGAACAGTGAGCTTGCTCAGAACAAAAGAACTGTGCTTCCTACACACACGGGCCATATCTAGTTCAACTCTGCTTAGGAAACTGACAAGAACAGTAGCTCCTCTTCAGTCCAATACCCTGTACTTGGTGGGAACAGACGCAAGAGCTATTTGCACTGTGTATGGCAGTGGGAGCGCAATAGTGACTGTCCTTACCAGAAAAGAACTCTTGTTCGTAGGACCAAAAACTGCATGTGATTCAACTCCATTTACCACTGGGAAACAAACGCTAGCTCGCCTTACAAGAAACACACTCTGCTTATGAGAAAAGAGCACTCTTCTACTCTACTGTGTTTCCTATAGGGCCAAAACAGTAAGCTTGATCAGAACAAAAGAACTGTGCTTCATACACACACGGCCATATCTAGTTCAATTCTGCTTAGGAAACTGACAAGAATAGTAGATCCTCTTCAGTCCAATACACAGTACATTCTTGGAACAGACGCCAGTGCTATTTGCCCTGTGTATGACAACGCGAGCGCAATAGTGACTCTTCTTACCAGAAAACAACTCTTGCTCGTAGGACCAGAAACTGCATTTGATTCAACTTCATTTAGGACTGGGAAACAAACACTAGGTCACCTTACAAGAAACATACTCTCCTTTTGAGAAAAGAGCACTCTTGTACTCTACTGTGTTTACTATGGGGTTCGAACAGTGAGCTTGCTCAGAACAAAAGAACTGTGCTTCCTACACACACGGGCCATGTCTAGTTCAACTCTGCTTACCAAACTGACAAGAACAGTAGCTCCTTTTGAGGCCAATACACTGTACATGCTGGGAACAGACGCCAGTGCTATTTGCACTGTGTATGGCAATGGGAGCACAATAGTGACTTTCCTTACCAGAAAACAACTCTTGCTCGTAGGATCAAAAACTGCATGTGATTCAACTACATGTAGGACTAGGAAACAAATGCTAGCTCGCATTACAAGAAACACACTCTGATTTGAGAAAAGAGCACTCTTCTACTCTACTGTGATTCTTTTAGGGCCAGAATAGTGAGCTTGCTCAGAACAAAGAACTGTGCTTCCTACACACACGGGTTATATCTAGTTCAACTCTGCTTAGGAAACTGACAAGAACAGTAGCACCTCTTCAGTCCAATCAATACACTGTACTTGCTAGGAACAGATGCCAGTGCTATTTGCCCTGTGAATGACAATGGGAGCGCAATAGTGACTTTCCCTACCAGAAAAAAACTCTTGCTCGTAGGACCAGAAACTGCATGTGACTCAACTCCTTTTAAGACTGGGAAACAAACGCTAGCTTGCCTTACAAGAAACACACTCTGCTTTTGAGAAAACAGCACTCTTCTAGTCTAATGTGTTTTTTTGTAGGGCCAGAATAGTGAGCTTGCTCAGAACAAAAGAACTGTGCTTCCTACACACACCGACTATATCTAGTTCAACTCTGCTTAGGAAACTGACAAGAACAGTAGATCCTCTTCAGTCCAATACACTGTACATGCTGGGAACAGACGCGAGAGCTATTTGCCCTGTGTATGAAAATGGGAGCACAATAGTGACTCTTCTTACCAGAAAACAACTCTTGCTCGTAGGACCAGAAACTGCATGTGATTCAACTCCATTTAGGACTGGGAAACAAACGCTAGCTCGCCTTACAAGAAACACACTCTGCTTTTGAGAAAAGAGCACTCTTCTACTCTACTGTGTTTCCTATAGGGCCAGAACAGTGAGCTTGCTCAGAACAAAAGAACTGTGCTTCCTACACACATGGCCATGTCTAGTTCAACTCTGCTTAGCAAACTGACAAGAACAGTAGCTCCTTTTGAGGCCAATACACTGTACATGCTGGGAACAGACGCCAGTGCTATTTGCACAGTGTATGGCAATGGGAGCGCAATAGTGACTTTCCCTACCAGAAAAAAGCTCTTGCTCGTAGGAACGAAACTGCATGTGATTCAACTACATGTAAGACTGGGAAAGAAATGCTAGCTCGCATTACAAGAAACACACTCTGATTTGAGAAAAGAGCACTCTTCTACTCTACTGTGATTCTTATAGGGCCAGAATAGTGAGCTTGCTCAGAACAAAAGAACTGTGCTTCCTACACACATGGGTTATATCTAGTTCAACTCTGCTTAGGAAACTGACAAGAACAGTAGCTCCTCTTCAGTCCATACACTGTACATGCTGGGAACAGATGCCAGTACTATTTGCTCTGTGTATGACAATGAGAGCACAATAGTGACTCTTCTTACCAGAAAACAACTCTTGCTCCTAGAACCAGAAACTGCATGTGATTCAACTCCATTTAGGACTGGGAAACAAACGCTAGCTCGCCTTACAAGAAAAACACTGTGCTTTTGAGAAAAGAGCACTCTTCTACTCTACTGTTTTTTTTATAGGGCCAGAACAGTGAGCTTGATCAGAACAAAAGAACTGTGCTTCCTTCACACGGGCCATAACTAGTTCAACTCTGCTTAGGAAACTGACAAGAACATTAGCTCCTCAACAGTCCGATACACTGTACTTGCTAGGAACGGACCGAGTGCTATTTGCACTATGTATGGCAATGGGAGCGCAATAGTGACTTTCCTTACCAGAAAACAACTCTTGCTCGTAGGACCAGAAACTGCATGTGATTCAACTCTATTTAGGACTGGGAAAGAAACGCTAGCTCGCCTTACATGAAACACACTCTGCTTTTGAGAAAAGAGCATTCTTCTACTCTACTGTGTTTCCTATGGGGTCCGAACAGTGAGCTTGCTCAGAACTAAAGAACTGTGCTTCCTACACACACGGGCCATATCTAGTTCAACTCTGCTTAGGAAACTGACAAGAACAGTAGCTCCTCTTCAGTCCAATACACTGTACTTGCTGGGAACAGATGGGAGTGCTATTTGCACTGTGTACGGCAATGGGAGCACAATAGTGACTTTCCTTACCAGAAAACAACTCTTGCTCATAGGACCAGAAACTTCATGTGATTCAACTCCATTTAGGACTGGGAAACAAATTCTAGCTCGCCTCACAATAAACACAATCTGCTTTTGAGAAAAGAGCACTCTTCTACTCTACTGTGTTTCCTATGGGGTCTGAACAGTGAGCTTGCTCAGAACAAAAAAAATGTGCTTCCTGCACACACGGCCATATCTAGTTCAATTCTGCTTATAAACCTGACAAGAACAGTAGATCCTCTTCAGTCCAATACACTGTACTTGCTGGGAACAGATGCCAGTGCTATTTGTCTTGTGTATGGCAATGGCAGCGCAATAGTGACTCTTCTTACCAGAAAACCACTCTTGCTCGTAGGACCAGAAACTGCATGTGATTCAACTCCATTTAGGACTAGAAAACAAACGCTAGCTTGCCTTACAAGAAACACACTCTGCTTTTGAGAAAAGAGCACTCTTCTACTCTACTGTGTTTCCGATGTGGTCAAAACAGTGAGCTTGCGCAAAACAAAAGAACTGAGCATCCTACACACATGGGCCATATCTCGTTCAACTCTGCTTAGGAAACTGACAAGAACAATAGCTCCTCTTCAGTCCGATACACTGTACTTGCTGGGAACAGACGCCAGTGCTATTTGCACTGTGTATGGTAATGGGAGCACAATATTGACTTCCTTACCATAAAACAACTCTTGCTCGTAGGACCAGTAACTGCATGTGATTTAAGTCCACTTAGGACTGGGAAACAACCGCTAGCTCGCCTTACAAGAATCACACTCTGCTTTTGAGAAAAGAGCACTGTTCTACTCTACTGTGTTTCCTATAGGGCCAGAACAGTGAGCTTGCTGAGAACAAAAGAACTGTGCTTCCTACACACACGGACCATATCTAGTTCAACTCTGCTTAGGAAACTGACAAGAACATTAGCTCCTCAACAGTCCGATACACTGTACTTGCTGGGAACGGACCGAGTGCTATTTGCACTATGTATGGCAATGGGAGCGTAATAGTGACTTTCCTTACCAGAAA
Organism: Peromyscus eremicus; assembly: GCF_949786415.1. Lineage (NCBI taxonomy): Eukaryota > Metazoa > Chordata > Mammalia > Rodentia > Cricetidae > Peromyscus > Peromyscus eremicus. The sequence goes on along the minus strand of NW_026734914.1, from coordinate 147,300 downwards.
ACAACTCTTGCTCGTAGGACCAGAAAGTGCATGTTATTCAACTCCATTTAGGACTGGGAAAGAAACGCTAGCTCGCCTTACATGAAACACACTCTGATTTTGAGAAAAGAGCACTCTTCTACTCTACTGTGTTTCCTATAGGGCCAGAACTGTGAGCTTGATCAGAACAAAAGAACTGTGCTTCCTTCACACGGGCCATATCTAGTTCAACTCTGCTTAGGAAACTGACAAGAACAGTAGCTCCTCTTCAGTCCGATGCACTGTACTTGCTGGGAGCGGACCGAGTGCTATTTGCTCTATGTATGGCAATGAGAGCGCAATAGTGTCTTTCCTTACCAGAAACCAATTCTTAATCGTAGGACCAGAAACTGCATGTGATTCAACTCCATTTAGGACTGGGAAACAAATGCTAGCTCGCCTTACAGGAAACACACTCTGCTTTAGAGAAAAGAGCACTCTTCTACTCTACTGTGTTTCTTAAAGGGCCACAACAGTGAGCTTGCTCAGAACAAGAGAACTGTTCTTCCTACACACACGCGCCATATCTCGTTCAACTCTGCTTAGGAAACTGACAAGAACAGTAGCTCCTCTTCAGTCCGATACACTGTACTTGCTGGGAACAGACGCGAGTGATCTTAGCACTGTGTATGGCAATGGGAACACAATAGTGACTTTCCATACCAGAAAACAACTCTTGCTCGTAGGACCAGAAACTGCATGTGATTCAACTCCATTTAGGACTGGGAAAAAAAACACTAGCTCGCCTTACAAGAAACACACTCTGCTTTTGAGAAAAGAGCACTCTTCTACTCTACTGTGTTTTCTATAGGGCCAGAACAATGAGCTTGCTGAGAACAAAAGAACTGTGCTTCCTACAAACACGGCCATATGTAGTTCAATTCTGCTTAGGAACCTGACATGAAGAGTAGATCCTCTTCAGTCCAATACAGTGTACTTGCTGGGAACAGACAACAGTGCTATTTATCCTGTGTATGGCAATGGCAGCACAATAGTGACTCTTCTTACCAGAACACAACTCTTGCTCGTTAGACCAGAAACTGCATGGGATTCAACTCCATTTAGGACTGGGAAACAAATGCTAGCTCACCTTCCAAGAAACACCCTCTGCTTTTGAGAAAAGAGCACTCTTCTACTCTACTGTGTTTCCTGTAGTGCCAGAACAGTGAGCTTGCTCAGAACAAAAGAACTGTGCTTCCTACACACACGGCCATATCTAGTTCAATTCTGATTAGGAACCTGACAAGAACAGTAGATCTTCTTCAGTCCAATACACTGTACTTGGTGGGAACAGACGCCAGTGCTATTTGTCCTGTGTATGGCAATGGCAGCGCAATAGTGACTATTCTTACCATAAAACAACTCTTGCTCGTAGGACCAGAAACTGCATGTGATTCAACTCCATTTAGGCCTGGGAAACAAATGCTATCTCGCCTTACAAGAAACACAACCTGCTTTAGAGAAAAGAGCACTCCTCTACTCTACTGTGTTTCCTATGGGGTCCGAACAGTGAGCTTGCTCAGAACAAAAAAACTGTGATTACTACACACACGGCCATATCTAGTTCAATTCTGCTTATAAACCTGACAAGAACAGTAGATCCTCTTCAGTCCAATACACTGTACTTGCTGGGAACAGACGCCAGTGCTAATTGTCTTTTGTATGGCAATGGCAGTGCAATAGTGTCTCTTCTTACCAGAAAACAACTCTTGCTCGTAGGACCCAAAACTGCATGTGATTCAACTCCATTTAGGACTGGGAAACAAACACTAGCTCGCCTTACAAGAAACACATTCTGCATTTGAGAAAAGAGCACTCTTCTACTCTACTGTGTTTCCAATGGGGTCCAAACAGTGAGCTTGCTCAGAACAGAAAACATTGCTTCCTACACACGGACCATATCTAGTTCAACTCTGCTTAGGAAACTGACAAGAACAGTAGCTCCTCTTCAGTCCGATACACTGTAATTGCTGGGAACAGACGCGAGTGCTATTTGCACTGTGTATGGCAATGGGAGCGCAATAGTGACTTTCCTTACCAGAAAAAAACTCTTGCTCGTAGGACCAGAAACTGCATGAGATTCAACTCCATTTAGGACTGGAAAACAAACACTAGCTCGCCTTACAAGAAACACACCCTGCTTTTGAGAAAAGAGCACTCTTCTACTCTACTGTGTTTCCTATGTGGTCAAAACAGTGAGCTTGCTCAAAACAAAAGAACTGAGCTTCCTACACACACGGGCCATATCTTGTTCAACTCTGCTTAGGAAACTGACGAGAACAGTAGCTCCTCTTCCGACCAATACACTGTACTTGCTGGGAACAGACGCGAGTGCTATTTGCACTGTGTATGGCAATGGGAGCACAATAGTGACTCTCCTTACCAGAAAACAACTCTTGCTCGTAGGACCAGAAACTGCATGAGATTCAACTCCATTTAGGACTGGGAAACAAACGCTAGCTCGCATTACAAGAAACACACTCTGCTTTTGAGAAAAGAGCCCTCTTATACTCTAAAGTGTTTCCTCTAGGGCCAGAACAGTGAGCTTGCTCAGAAAAAAAAAATGTGCTTCCTACACACACGGGCCATATCTAGTTCAACTCTGCTTAGGGAACTGACAAAAACAGTAGCTCCTCTTCAGTCCGATACACTGTAATAGCTGCGAACACACGTGAGTGCTATTTGCACTGTGTATGGCAATGGGAGCACCATAGTGACTTTCCTTACCAGAAAACAACTCTTGCTCATAGGACCAGAAACTGCAGGTGATTCAACTCCATTTAGGTCTGGGAAACAAATGCTAGCTCGCCTTACATGAAACACACTCTGCTTTTGAGAAAAGAGCATTCTTCTACTCTACTGTGTTTCCTATAGGGCCAGAACAGGGGCTTGCTCAGAATAAGAGAACTGTTCTTCCTACACACACGGGCCGTATCTCGTTCAACTCTGCTTAGGAAACTGACAAGAACAGTAGCTCCCCTTCAGTCCCATAAACTGTACTTGCTGGGAATAGACGCGAGTCCTCTTTGCACTTTGTATGGCAATGGGAACACAATAGTGACTTTCCTTACCAGAAAACAACTCTTGCTCATAGGACCAGAAACTGCATGCGATTCAACTCCATTTAGGACTGGGAAACAAACGCTAGCTCGCCTTACAAGAAACACACTCTGCTTTTGAGAAAAGAGCACTCTTCTACTCTACTGTGTTTCCTATAGGGCCAGAACAGTGAGCATGCTCAGAACAAAAGACTGTGCTTCCTACACACACGGCCATATCTAGTTCAATTCTGCTTAGGAACCTGACAAGAACAGTAGATCCTCTTCAGTCCAATACACTGTACATGCTGGGAACAGACGCCAGTGCTATTTGCCCTGTGTAAAACAATGGGAGCACAATAGTGACTCTTCTTACCCGAAAACAACTCTTGCTTGTAGGAACAGAAACTGCATGTGATTCAACTCCATTTAGGACTGGGAAACAAACGATAGCTCACCTTACAAGAAACACACTCTGCTTTTGAGAAAAGAGCACTCTTCTACTCTACTGTGTTTCCTATGTGGTCCGAACAGTGAGCTTGCTCAGAACAAAAAAACTGTGCTTCCTCCACACATGGCCATATCTAGTTCAATTCTGCTTAGGAACCTGACATGAACAGTAGATCCTTTTCAGTCCAATACACTGTACTTGCTGGGAACAAACAATAGTGCTATTTGTCCTGTGTATGGCAATAGCAGCACAATAGTGACTCTTCTTACCAGAACACAACTCTTGCTCGTAGGATCAGAAACTGCATGGGATTCAACTCCATTTAGGAATGGGAAACAAACGCTAGCTCGCCTCACAAGAAACACCCTCTGCTTTTGAGAAAAGAGCACTATTCTACTCTACTGTGTTTCCGCTGTGATCAAAACAGTGAGCATGCTCAGTACAAAGGAACTGTGCTTCCTACACACACGGCCATATCTAGTTCAATTCTGATTAGGAACCTGACAAGAACAGTAGATCCTCTTCAGTCCAATACACTGTACTTGCTGGGAACAACGCGAGAGCCATTTGCACTGAATATGGCAATGGGAGGGCAATAGTGACTTTTCTTACCAGTTAATATCTCTTGCTCGTAGGACCAAAAACTCCATGCGATTCAACTCCATTTCAGACTGGGAAACAAGCACTAGTTCGCCTTACAAGAAACACGCTCTGCTTTGAAAAAAGAGCAGTCTTCTACTCTACTCTGTTTCCTATGGGGTCCGAACAGTCAGCTTGCTCAGAACAAAAAAACTTTGCTTCCTACACACAGGGGCCATATCTACTTCAACTGTGCTTAGGAAACTGACAAGAGCAGTAGCTCCTCTTCAGTCAAATACATTGTACTTGATGGGAACAGACGCGAGTCCTCTTTGCACTGTGTGTGGCAATGGGAGCGCAATAGTGATTTTCCTTACCAGAAAACAACTCTAGCTCGTAGGAACAAAAACTGCATGTGATTCAACTCCATTTAGGACTGGGAAACAAACGCTAGCTCGCCTTACAAGAAACTCACTCTGCTTTTGAGAAAAGAGCACTCTTCTACTCTACTGTGTTTCCTATAGGGCCAAAACAGTGAGCTTGCTCAGAACAAAAGAACTGTGCTTCCTACACACACGGCCATATCTACTTCAATTCTGCTTAGGAAACTGAAAAGAACAGGAGATCCTCTTCAGTCCAATACACTGTACATCCTGGGAACAGACGCCAGTGCTATTTGCCCAGTGTATGACAATGGGAGCGCAATAGTGACTCTTCCTACCAGAAAACAACTCTTGCTCGTAGAACCAGAAACTGCATGTGATTCAACTCCATTTAGGACTGGGAAACAAATGCTAGCTCGCCTTACAAGACACACACTCTGCTTTTGAGAAAAGAGCACTCTTCTACTCTACTCTGTTTCCTATGGGTTCGATCAGTGAGCTTACAGTACAAAAGAACTGGGCTTCCTACAAACACGGGCCATATCTAGTTCAACTCTGCTTAGGAAACTGACAAGAACAGTAGCTCCTCTTCAGTCCAATACACTGTACATGCTGGGAACAGACGCCAGTGCTATTTGCCCTGTGTATGACATTGGGAGCGCAATAGTGACTCTTCTTACCAGAAAACAACTCTTGCTCGTAGGACCAGAAACTGCATGTGATTCAACTCCATTTAGGACTGGGAAACAAATGCTAGCTCGCCTTACAAGAAACACACTCTGCTTCTCAGAAAAGTGCACTCTTCTACTCAACTGTGTTTCCTATAGGGCCAGAATAGTGAGCTTGCTCAGAACAAAAGAACTGTGCTTCCTACGCACACGGGCCATATCTAGTTTAACTCCGCTTAGGAAACTGACAAGAACAGTAGCTCTTCTTCAGTCCAATACACTGTACTTGCTGGGAACAACGCGAGAGCTATTTGTACTGTATATGGCAATGGGAGGGCTATAGTGACTCTTCTTACCAGTTAACATCCCTTGCTCGTAGGACCAGAAACTGCATGGGATTCAACTACATTTCAGACTGGGAAACATGCACTAGTTCGCCTTACAAGAAACACACTCTGCTTTGAGAAAAGAGCACTATTCTACTCTACTGTGTTTCCTATGCGGTCCGAACAGTCAGCTTGCTCAGAACAAAAGAACTTTGCTTCCTACACATGGGCCATATCTAGTTCAACTCTGCTTAGGAAACTGACAAGAACAGTAGCTCCTCTTCAGTCCAATACACTGTACTTGATGGGAACAGACGCGAGTCCTCTTTGCACTGTGTGTGGCAAAGGGAGCGCATAGAGACTTTCCTTAACAGAAAACAAGTCTAGCTCGTAGGACCAAAAACTGCATGTGATTCAACTCCATTTAGGACTAGGAAACAAACGCTAGCTCGTCTTACAAGAAACACACTCTGCTTTTGAGAAAAGAGCACTCTTCTACTCTACTGTGTTTCCTATAGGGCCAAAACAGTGAGCTTGCTCAGAACAAAAGAACTGTGCTTCCTACACACACGGGCAATATCTAGGTCAATTCTGCTTACGAAACTGACAAGAGCAGTAGCTTCTCTTCAGTCCAATACACTGTACTTGATGGGAACAGAGGCGAGTGCTATTTGCACTGTGTATGGCAATGGGAGCGCAATAGTGACTTTCCTTACCAGAAAACAACTCTTGCTCGTAGGATCAAAAACTGCATGTGATTCAACCCCATTTAGGACTGGGAAACAAACGCTAGCTCGCCTTACAAGAAACAAACTCTGCTTTTGAGAAAACATCACTCTTCTACTCTACTGTGTTTTTTAAAGGGCAGAACAGTGAGCTTGCTCAGAACAAAAGAACTGTGCTTCCTACACACATGGCCATATCTAGTTCAATTCTGCTTAGGAAACTGACAAGAACAGTAGATCCTTTTCAGTCCAATAAACTGTACATGCTGGGAACAGACGCCAGTGCAATTTGCCTTGTATATGACAATGGTGCACAATAGTGACTCTTTTTAATAGAAAACAACTCTTGCTCGTAGGACCAAAAACTGGATGTGATTCAACTCCATTTAGGACTGGGAAACAAATGCTAGCTCGCCTTACAAGAAACACACTCTGTTTTTGAGAAAAGGGCACTCTTCTACTCTACTGTGTTTCCTATGGGTTCGATCAGTGAGCTTACATTAGAAAAGAACTGTCCTTCCTACACACACGGGCCATATCTAGTTCAACTCTGCTTAGGAAACTGACAAGAACAGTAGCTCCTCTTCAGTCCAATACACTGTAATTGATGGGAACAGACGCGAGTCCTCTTTGCACTGTGTGTGGCAATGGGAGCACAATAGTGACTTTCCTTACCAGAAAACAACGCTTGCTCGTAGGATCAAAAAATGCATGTGATTCAACTCCATTTAGGACTGGGAAACAAATGCTAGCTCCCCTTACAAGAAACACACTCTGCTTTTGAGAAAAGATCACTCTTCTACTCTACGGTATTTCCTATAGGGTCAGAACAGTGAGCTTACTCAGAACAAAAGAACTGTGCTTCCTACAAACATGGCCATATCTAGTTCAATTCTGCTGAGGAAACTGACAAGAACAGTAGCTCCTCTTCAGTCCAATACACTGTACTTGCTGGGAACAGACGCGAGAGCTATTTGCACTGTATATGGCATTTGGAGCGCAATAGTGACTCTTCTACCAGTTAACATCTCTTGCTCGTAGGACCAGAAACTACATGGGATTCAACTCCATTTCAGACTGGGAAACAAGCACTAGTTCGCCTTACAAGAAACACACTCTACTTTTGAGAAAAGAGCACTCTTCTACTCTACTGTGTTTCCTATAGGGCCAAAAGAGTGAGCTTGCTCAGAACAAAAGAACTGTGCTTCCTACACACAGGGGCCATATCTAGTTCAACTCTGCTTAGGAAACTGACAAGAACAGTAGCTCTTCTTCAGTCCAATACACTGTACTTGCTGGGAACAGACGCGAGTCCTCTTTGCACTGTGTGTGGCAATCGGAGCGCAATAGTGACTTTCCTTACCAGAAAACAACTCTAGCTCGTAGTACCAAAAACTGCATGTGATTCAACTCCATTTACGACTGGGAAACAAACGCTATCTCGCCTTACAAGAAACACACTCTGCTTTTGAGAAAAAAGCACTCTTCTACTCTACTGTGTTTCCTATAGGGCCAAAACAGTGAGCTTGCTCAGAACAAAAGAACTGTGCTTCCTACACACATGGCCATATCTAGTTCAATTCTGCTTAGGAAACTGACAAGAACAGTAGATCCTCTTCAGTCCAATACACTGTACATCCTGGGAACAGACGCCAGTGCTATTTGCCCTGTGTATGACAATGGGAGCGCAATAGTGACTCTTCTTACCAGAATATAACTCTTGCTCGTAGGACCAGAAACTGCATGTGATTCAACTCCATTTAGGACTGGGAAACTAAAACTAACTCGCCTTACAAGAAACACACTCTGCTTTTGAGAAAAGAGCACTCTTCTACTCTACTCTGTTTCCTATGTGTTCGATTATTGAGTTTACAGTTCAAAATAACTGGGCTTCCTACACACACGGGCCATATCTAGTTCAACTCTGCTTAGGAAACTGACAAGAACAGTAGCTCCTCTTCAGTCCAATACACTGTACTTGATGGGAACAGACGCGAGTCCTCTTTGCACTGTGTGTGGCAATGAGAGCGCAATAGTGACTTTCCTTACCAGAAAACAACTCTAGATCGTAGGACCAAAAACTGCATGTGATTCAACTCAATCTAGGACTGGGAAACAAACACTAGCTCGCCTTAGAAGAAACACACTCTGCTTTTGAGAAAAGAGGACTCTTCTACTCTACTGTGTTTCCTATAGTGCCAAAAGAGTGAGCTTGCTCAGAACAAAAGAACTGTGCTTCCTACACACACGGGCCATATCTAGTTAACTCCGATTATTAAACTGAAAAGAATAGTAGCTCCTCTTCAGTCCAATACACTGTACATGCTGGGAACAGACGCGAGAGCTATTTGCCCTGTGTATGAAAATGGGAGCTCAATAGTGACTCTTCTTATCAGAAAAAAACTCTTGCTCGTAGGAACAGAAACTGCATGTGATTCAACTCCATTTGGGACTGCAAAACAAACGCCAGCTTGCCTTACAAGAAACACACTCTGCTTTTGAGAAAAGAGCATTCTTCTACTCTACAGTGTTTCCTATGGGGTCCGAACAGTGAGCTTGCTCAGAACAAAAGAACTGTGCTTCCTACACACAGGTTCCATATCTAGTTCAACTCTGCTTAGGAAACTGACAAGAACAGTAGCTCCTCTTCAGTCCAATACACTGTACTTGCTGGGAACAGACGCCAGTGCTATTTGCACTGTGTATGTCAATGGGAGCACAATAGTGACTTTCCATACCAAAAAACAACTCTAGCTCGTAGGACCAAAAACTGCATGTGATTCAACTCCATTTAGGACTGGGAACCAAACACTAGCTCGCCTTACAAGAAGCACACTCTGCTTTTGAGAAAAGAGCATTCTTCTACTCTACTGTGTTTCCTATAGGGCCAGAATAGTGAGCTTGCTCAGAACAAAAGAACTGTGCTTCCCACACACAGGGGCCATATCTAGTTCAACTCTGCTTAGGAAACTGAGAAGAAAGGTAGTTCATCTTCAGTCCAATACAGTGTACTTGCTGGGAGTATATGCGAGTGCTATTTGCACTATGTATGGCAATGGGAGCTCAATAGTGACTTTCCTTACCAGAAAACAACTCTAGCTCGTAGGACCAAAAACTGCATGAGATTCAACTCCATTTAGGACTGCGAAACAAACGCTAGCTCGCCTTACTAGAAACACACTCTGCTTTTGAGAAAAGAGCACTCTTCTACTCTACTGTGTTTCCTACAGGGCCAAAACAGTGAGCTTGCTCAGAATAAAGGAACTGTGCTTCCTACACACACGGCCATATCTAGTTCAATTCTGCTTAGGAAACTGACAAGAACAGTAGATCCTCTTCCGTCCCATACACTGTACTTGCTGGGAACAGACGCCAGTGCTATTTGCCCTGTGTATGACAATGGGAGCACAATAGTGACTCTTCTTACCAGAAAACAACTCTTGCTCTTAGGACCAGAAACTGTATGTGATTCAACTCCATTTCTGACTGGGAAACAAACGCTAGCTTGCTTTACAAGAAAAACACTCTGCTTTTCAGAAAAGAGCAGTTTTCTACTCTACTGTGTTTCCTATAGGGCCAGAATAGTGAGCTTGCTCAGAACAAAAGAACTGTGCTTCCTATACTCACGGGCTATACCTAGTCCAACTCTGTTTAGGAAACTGACAAGAAAAGTAGCTCCTCTTCAGTCCAATACACTGTACATGCTGGGAACAGACGCCAGTGCTATTTGCCCTGTGTATGATAATGGGAGCGCAACAGTGACTCTTCTTACCAGAAAACAACTCTTGCTCATAGGACCAGAAACTGCATGTGATTCAACTCCATTTAGGACTGGGAAACAAACGCTAGCTAGACTTACAAGAAACACACTCTGCTTTTGAGAAAAGAGCACTCTTCTACTCTACAGTGATTCCTATGGGGTCTGAACAGTGAGCTTGCTCAGAACAAAAGAACTGTGCTTCCTACACACACGGGCCATATCCAGTTCAATTTTGCTTAGGAAACTGACAAGAACAGTAGATCCTCTTCAGTCCAATACACTGTACATGCATGGGACAGATGCTAGTGCTATTTGCAATGTGTATGACAATGGGACCGCAATAGTGACTCTTCTTACCAGAAAACATCTCTTGCTCATAGGACCACAAACTGCATGTGATTCACCTCCATTTAGGACTGCGAAACAAACGCTAGCTCGCCTTACAAGAAACACACTCTGCTTTTGAGAAAAGATAACTCTTCTACTCTACCGTGTTTCCTTTGGGATCCAAACAGTGAGCTTGCTCAGAAAAAAAGAACTGTGCTTCCTACACACACGGGCTATATCTAGTTCAACTCTGCTTAGGAAACTGACAAGAACAGTAGCTCCTCTTCAGTCCAATACACTGTACTTGCTGGGAACAGACGCCAGTGCTATTTGCCTTGTGTATACAATGGGAGTTCAATAGTGACTCTTCTTCCAGAAAAAAAACTCTTGCTCGTAGGACAAGAAACTGCATGTGATTCAACTCCATTTAGGACTGCTAAACAAACGCTAGCTTGCCTTACAAGAAAAACACTCTGCTTTTGAGAAAAGGGCACTCTTCTACTCTAATGTGTTTCCTATGGGTTCGATCAGTGAGCTTACAGTACAAAAGAACTGTGCTTCCTACACACACGGGCCATATCTAGTTCAACTCTGCTTAGGAAACTGACAAGAACAGTAGCTCCTCTTCAGTCCAATACACTGTACTTGATGGGAACAGACGCGAGTCCTCTTTGCACTGTGTGTGGCAATGGGAGCACAATAGTGATTTTCCTTACCAGAAAACAACTCTTGCTCGTAGGATCAAAAACTGCATGTGATTCAACTCCATTTAGGACTGGGAAACAAACGCTAGCTCGCCTTAAAAGAAACACACTCTGCTTTTGAGAAAAGATCACTCTTCTACTCTACTGTGTTTCCTATAGGGCCAGAAAAGTGAGCTTACTCAGAACAAAAGAACTGTGCTTCCTACACACACGGCCATATCTAGTTCAATTTTGCTTAGGAAACTAACAAGAACAGTAGATCCTCTTCAGTCCCATACACTGTACTTGGTGGGAACAGACGCCAGTGCTATTTGCACTGTGTATGTCAATGGGAGCGCAATAGTGACTTTCCTTACCAGAAAACAACTCTAGCTCGTAGGACCAGAAACTGCATGTGATTCAACTCCATTTAGGACTGGGAACCAAACGCTAGCTCGCCTTACAAGAAACACTCTGCTTTTGAGAAAAGAGCAGTCTTCTACTCTACTGTGTTTCCTATAGGGCCAGAATAGTTAGCTTGCTCAGAACAAAAGAACTGTGCTTCCTACACACACGGGCTATATCTTGTTCAATTCTGCTTAGGAAACTGACAAGAACAGTAGCTCCTCTTCAGTCCAATACACTGTACATGCTGGGATCAGACGCCAGTGCTATTTGCCCTGTGTATGATAATGGGAGCGCAATAGTGACTCTTCTTACCAGAAAACAACTCTTGCTCGTAGGACCAGAAACTGCATGTGATTCAACTCCATTTATATCTGGGAAACAAACGCTAGCTCACCTTACAAGAAACACACTCTACTTTTGAGAAAAGAGCACTCTTCTAGTCTAATGTGATTTTTGTAAGGCCAGAATAGTGAGCTTGCTCAGAACAAAAGAACTGTGCTTCCTACACACACCAACTATATCTAGTTCAACTCTGCTTAGGAAACTGACATGAACAGTAGCTCCTCTTCAGTCCAATACACTGTACATGCTGGGAACAGACGCCAGTGCTATTTGCCCTGTGTATGACAATCGGAGCGCAATAGTGACTCTTCTTACCAGAAAACAACTCTTGCTCGTAGGACCAGACACTGCATGTGATTCAACTCCATTTAGGACTGGGAAACAAACACTAGCTTGCCTTACAAGAAACACACTTTGCTTTTGAGAAAAGATCACTCTTCTACTCTACTGTGTTTCCTATAGGGCCAGAATAGTTAGCTTGCTCAGAACAAAAAAACTGTGCTTCCTACACACACTGGCTATATCTAGTTCAACTCTGCTTAGGAAACTGACAAGAACAGTAGCTCCTCTTCAGTCCAATACACTGTACATGCTGGAAACAGACTCCAGTGCTATTTGCCCTGTGTATGATAATGGGAGCGCAATAGTGACTCTTCTTACCAGAAAACAACTCTTGCTCGTAGGACCAGACACTGCATGTGATTCAACTCCATTTATAACTGGGAAACAAACGCTAGCTCGCCTTACAATAAACACACTCTGCTTTTGAGAAAACAGCACTCTTCTAGTCTAATATGTTTCCTTTGGGGTCCAAACAGTGAGCTTGCTCAGAACAAAAGAACTGTGCTTCCTACACACAGGGGCCATATCCAGTTCAATTCTGCTTAGGAAACTGACAAGAATAGTAGATCCTCTTCAGTCCAATACACTGTACATGCAGGGAACAGATGCTAGTGCTATTTGCAATGTGTATGACAATGGGACCGCAATAGTGACTCTTCTTACCAGAAAACATCTCTTGCTCATAGGACCACAAACTGCATGTGATTCAACTCCATTTAGGACTGCAAAACAAACGCTAGCTAGCCTTACAAGAAACACACTCTGCTTTTGAGAAAAGAGCACTCTTCTACACTACTGTGATTCCTTTGGGGTCCAAACAGTGAGCTTGCTCAGAACAAAAGAACTGTGCTTCCTACACACACGGGCTATATCTAGTTCAACTCTGCTTAGGAAACTGACAAGAACAGTAGCTCCTCTTCAGTCCAATACACTGTACTTGCTGGGAACAGACGCCAGTGCTATTTGCCCTGTGTATGACAAGGGGAGTTCAATATTGACTCTTCTTACCAGAAAAAAAAATTCTTGATCGTAGGACCAGAAACTGCATGTGATTCTACTAAATTTAGGACTGCGAAACAAACGCTAGCTCGACTTACAGGAAACACACTCTGCTTTTGAGAAAAGAACACTCTTCTACTCTACTGTGTTTCCTATAGGGCCAGAATAGTGAGCTTGCTCAGAACAAAAGAACTGTGCTTCCTACACACAGGGGCCATATCTAGTTCAACTCTGCTTAGGAAACTGAGAAGAACAGTAGCTCATCTTCAGTCCAGTACAGTGTACTTGCTGGGAACAGACGCGAGTGCTATTTGCAATATGTATGGCAATGGGAGCTCAATAGTGACTTTCCTTACCAGAAAACAACTCTTGCTCGTAGTATCAAAAACTGCATGTGATTCAACTCCCTTTAGGACTGGGCAACAAACGCTAGCTTGCCTTACAAGAAACACACTCTGCTTTTGAGAAAAGATCCCTATTCTACTCTATTTTGGTTTCTATAGGGCCAGAACAGTGAGCTTGCTCAGAACAAAAGAACTGTGCTTCCTACACAAACGGCCATATCTATTTCAATTCTGCTTAGGAAACTGACAAGAACAGTAGATCCTCTTCCGTCCCATACACTGTACTTGCTGGGAACAGACGCCAGTGCTATTTGCCCTGTGTATGACAATGGGAGCACAACAGTGACTCTTCTTACCAGAAAACAACTCTTGCTCGTAGGACCAGAAACTGCATGTGATTCAACTCCATTTAGGACTGCAAAACAAACGGCAGCTCGCCTTACAAGAAACACACTCTGCTTATGAGAAAAGAGCACTCTTCTACTCTACTGTGTTTCCTATAGGGCCAGAAGAGTGAGCTTGTCAGAACAAAAGAACTGTGCTTCCTACACACACGGACTATATCTAGTTCAACTCTGCTTAGGAAACTGACAAGAACAGTAGCTCCTCTTCAGTCCAATACACTGTACTTGCTGGGAACAGACGCCAGTGCTATTTGCCTTGAGTATGACAATGAGAGTTCAGTAGTGACTCTTCTTACCAGAAAAAAAACTCTTGCTCGTAGGACCAGAAACTGCATGTGATTGAACTCCATTTAGGACTGCGCAACAAACACTAGCTTGCCTTACAAGAAACACTCTCTTCTTTTGTGAAAAGAGCACTCTTCTACTCTACAGTGTTTCCTATGGAGTCCGAACAGTGAGCTTGCTCAGAACAAAAGAACTGTGATTCCTACACACACGGGCCATATCTAGTTCAACTCTACATAGGAAACTGACAAGAACAGTAGCTCCTCTTCAGTCCAATACACTGTACTTGCTGGGAACTGACGCGAGTGCTATTTGCACTGTGTATGTCAATGGGAGCGCAATAGTGACTTTCCTTACCAGAAAACAACTCTAGCTCGTAGGACCAGAAACTGGATGTGATTCAACTCTATTTAAGACTGGGAACCAAACGCTAGCTGGCCTTACAAGAAACACACTCTGCTTTTGAGAAAAGAGCACTCTTCTACTCTACTGTGTTTCCTATAGGGCCAGAATAGTGAGCTTGCTGAGAAAAAAAGAACTGTGCTTCCTACGCACAGGGGCCATATCTAGTTCAACTCTGCTTAGGAAACTGAGAAGAACAGTAGCTCATCTTCAGTCCAATACAGTGTACTTGCTGGAAACAGACGCGAGTGCTATTTGCACTATGTATGGCAATGGGAGCTCAATAGTGACTTTCCTTACCAGAAAACAACTCCAGCTCTTAGGACCAAAAACTGCATGTGATTCAACTCAATTTAGGACTGGGAAACAAACGCTAGCTCGCCTTACAAGAAACACACTCTGCTTTTGAAAAAAGAGCACTCTTCTACTCTACTGTGTTTCCTACAGGGCCAAAACAGTGAGCTTGCTCAGAACAAAAGAATTGTGCTTCCTACACACACGGCCATATCAAGTTCAATTCTGCTTAGGAAACTGACAAGAACAGTAGATCCTCTTCCGTCCCATACACTGTACTTGCTGGGAACAGACGCCAGTGCTATTTGCCCTGTGTATGACAATGGGAGCACAATAGTGACACTTCTTACCAGAAAACAACTCTTGCTCGTAGGACCAGAAACTGCATGTGATTCAACTCCATTTAGGACTGGGAAACAAACTCTAGCTCGCTTTTCAAGAAAAACACTCTGCTTTTGAGAAAAGAGCAGTCTTCTACTCTACTGTGTTTCCTATAGGGCCAGAATAGTTTGCTTGCTCAGAACAAAAGAACTGTGCTTCCTATACACACGGGTTATATCTAGTTCAACTCTGCTTAGGAAACTGACAAGAACAGTAGCTCTTCTTCAGTCCAATACACTGTACATGCTGGGAACAGACGCCAGGGCTATTTGCCCTGTGTATGATAATGGGAGCGCAATAGTGACTCTTCTTACCAGAAAACAACTCTTGCTCGTAGGACCAGAAACTGCATGTGATTCAACTCCATTTATAACTGGGAAACAAACGCTAGCTCGCCTTACAATAAACACACTCTGCTTTTGAGAAAAGAGCACTCTTCTAGTCTAATGTGTTTTTTGTAAGGCCAGAATAGTGAGCTTGCTCAGAACAAAAGAACTGTGCTTCCTACACACACCGACTTTATCTAGTTCAACTCTGCTTAGGAAACTGACAAGAACAGTATATCCTCTTCAGTCCAATACACTGTACATGCTGGGAACAGACGCCAGTGCTATTTGCCCTGTGTATGACAATGGGAGCGCAATAGTGACTCTTCTTACCAGAAAACAACTCTTGCTCGTAGGACGAGACACTGCATGTGATTCAACTCCATTTAGGACTG
Organism: Peromyscus eremicus; assembly: GCF_949786415.1. NCBI lineage: Eukaryota > Metazoa > Chordata > Mammalia > Rodentia > Cricetidae > Peromyscus > Peromyscus eremicus. The sequence goes on along the minus strand of NW_026734914.1, from coordinate 131,420 downwards.
GGAAACAAACACTAGCTTGCCTTACAAGAAACACACTTTGCTTTTGAGAAAAGATCACTCTTCTCCTCTACTGTGTTTCCTATAGGGCCAGAACAGTGAGCTTGCTCAGAACAAAAGAACTGTGCTTCCTACACACACGGGCCATATCTAGTTTAACTCTGCTTAGGAAACTGACAAGAACAGTAGCACCTCTTCAGTCCAATACACTGTACTTGCTGGGCACAGACGCGAGAGCTATTTGCACTGTATATGGCAATGGAAGCACAATAGTGACTCTTCTTACCAGAAAACATCTCTTGCTCGGAGGACCAGAAACTGCAGGGGATTCAACTCCATTTCAGACTGGGAAACAAACACTAGCTCACCTTACAAGAAACACACTCTGCTTTTGAGAAAAGAGTATTCTTCTAGTCTAATGTGTTTTTTGTAGGGCCGGAATAGTGAGCTTGCTCAGAACAAAAGAACTGTGCTTCCTACACACACCGACTATATCTAGTTCAACTCTGCTTAGGAAACTGACAAGAACAGTAGCTCCTCTTCATTCCAATACACTGTACATGCTGGGAACAGACGCCAGTGCTATTTGCCCTGTATATGTCAATGGGAGCGCAATAGTGACTCTTCTTACCAGAAAACAACTCTTGCTCGTAGGACCAGAAACTACATGTGATTCAACTCAATTTAGGACTGGGAAACAAACGCTAGCTCGCCTTACAAGAAACACACTCTGCTTATGAGAAAAGAGCACTCTTCTACTCTACTGTGTTTCCTATAGGGCCAGAATAGTGAGCTTGTCAGAACAAAAGAACTGTGCTTCCTACACACACGGACTATATCTAGTTCAACTCTGCTTAGGAAACTGACAAGAACAGTAGTTCCTCTTTAGTCCAATACACTGTACTTGCTGGGAACAGACGCCAGTGCTATTTGCCTTGAGTATGACAATGAGAGTTCAGTAGTGACTCTTCTTACCAGAAAAAAAACTCTTGCTCGTATGACCAGAAACTGCATGTGATTGAACTCCATTTAGGACTGCGCAACAAACACTAGCTTGCCTTACAAGAAAAACACTCTGCTTTTGAGAAAAGGGCACTCTTCTACTCTAATGTGTTTCCTATGGGTTCGATCAGTGAGCTTACAGTACAAAAGAACTGTGATTCCTACACACACGGGCCATATCTAGTTCAACTCTGCTTAGGAAACTGACAAGAACAGTAGCTCCTCTTCAGTCCAATACACTGAACTTGATGGGAACAGACGCGAGTCCTCTTTGCACTGTGTGTGGCAATGGCAGCACAATAGTGATTTTCCTTGCCAGAAAACAACTCTTGCTCATAGGATCAAAAACTGCACGTGATTCAACTCCATTTAGGACTGGGAAACAAACGCTAGCTCCCCTTACAAGAAACACACTCTGCTTTTGAGAATAGATCACTCTTCTACTCTACTGTGTTTCCTATAGGGCCAGAACAGTGAGCTTACTCAGAACAAAAGAACTGTGCTTCCTACACACACGGCCATATCTAGTTCAATTTTGCTTAGGAAACTAACAAGAACAGTAGATCCTCTTCAGTCCCATACACTGTACTTGCTGGGAACAGACGCGAGTGCTATTTGCACTGTATATGGCAATGGGAACGAAATAGTGACTCTTCTTACCAGAAAACAACTCTTGCTCGTAGGACCAGAAACTGCATGTGATCCAACTCCTTTTAGGACGGGAAACAAACGCTAGCTCGCCTTACAAGAAACACTCTCTTCTTTTGAGAAAAGAGCACTCTTCTACTCTACAGTGTTTCCTATGGAGTCCGAACAGTGAGCTTGCTCAGAACAAAAGAACTGTGCTTCCTACACACACGGGCCATATCTAGTTCAACTCTACTTAGGAAACTGACAAGAACAGTAGCTCCTCTTCAGTCCAATACACTGTACTTGCTGGGAACTGACGCGAGTGCTATTTGCACTGTGTATGTCAATGGGAGCGCAATAGTGACTTTCCTTACCAGAAAACAACTCTAGCTCGTAGGACCAGAAACTGGATGTGATTCAACTCTATTTAAGACTGGGAACCAAACGCTAGCTGGCCTTACAAGAAACAGAATCTGCTTTTGAGAAAAGAGCACTCTTCTACTCTACTGTGTTTCCTATAGGGCCAGAATAGTGAGCTTGCTGAGAAAAAAAGAACTGTGCTTCCTACGCACAGGGGCCATATCTAGTTCAACTCTGCTTAGGAAACTGAGAAGAACAGTAGCTCATCTTCAGTCCAATACAGTGTACTTGCTGGAAACAGACGCGAGTGCTATTTGCACTATGTATGGCAATGGGAGCTCAATAGAGACTTTCTTTACCAGAAAACAACTCTAGCTCTTAGGACCAAAAACTGCATGTGATTCAACTCAATTTAGGACTGGGAAACAAACGCTAGCTCGCCTTACAAGAAACACACTCTGCTTTTGAAAAAAGAGCACTCTTCTACTCTACTGTGTTTCCTACAGGGCCAAAACAGTGAGCTTGCTCAGAACAAAAGAATTGTGCTTCCTACACACACGGCCATATCAAGTTCAATTCTGCTTAGGAAACTGACAAGAACAGTAGATCCTCTTCCGTCCCATACACTGTACTTGCTGGGAACAGACGCCAGTGCTATTTGCCCTGTGTATGACAATGGGAGCACAATAGTGACACTTCTTACCAGAAAACAACTCTTGCTCGTAGGACCAGAAACTGCATGTGATTCAACTACATTTAGGACTGGGAAACAAACTCTAGCTCGCTTTTCAAGAAAAACACTCTGCTTTTGAGAAAAGAGCAGTCTTCTACTCTACTGTGTTTCCTATAGGGCCAGAATAGTTTGCTTGCTCAGAACAAAAGAACTGTGCTTCCTATACACACGGGTTATATCTAGTTCAACTCTGCTTAGGAAACTGACAAGAACAGTAGCTCTTCTTCAGTCCCATACACGGTACATGCTGGGAACAGACGCCAGGGCTATTTGCCCTGTGTATGATAATGGGAGCGCAATAGTGACTCTTCTTACCAGAAAACAACTCTTGCTCGTAGGACCAGAAACTGCATGTGATTCAATTCCATTTATAACTGGGAAACAAACGCTAGCTCGCCTTACAATAAACACACTCTGCTTTTGAGAAAAGAGCACTCTTCTAGTCTAATGTGTTTTTTGTAAGGCCAGAATAGTGAGCTTGCTCAGAACAAAAGAACTGTGCTTCCTACACACACCGACTTTATCTAGTTCAACTCTGCTTAGGAAACTGACAAGAACAGTATATCCTCTTCAGTCCAATACACTGTACAGGCTGGGAACAGACGTCAGTGCTATTTGCCCTGTGTATGACAATGGGAGCGCAATAGTGACTCTTCTTACCAGAAAACAACTCTTGCTCGTAGGACGAGACACTGCATGTGATTCAACTCCATTTAGGACTGGGAAACAAACACTAGCTTGCCTTACAAGAAACACACTTTGCTTTTGAGAAAAGATCACTCTTCTCCTCTACTGTGTTTCCTATAGGGCCAGAACAGTGAGCTTGCTCAGAACAAAAGAACTGTGCTTCCTACACACACGGGCCATATCTAGTTTAACTCTGCTTAGGAAACTGACAAGAACAGTAGCACCTCTTCAGTCCAATACACTGTACTTGCTGGGCACAGACGCGAGAGCTATTTGCACTGTATATGGCAATGGAAGCACAATAGTGACTCTTCTTACCAGAAAACATCTCTTGCTCGTAGGACCAGAAACTGCAGGGGATTCAACTCCATTTAGGACTGGGAAACAAACACTAGCTCGCCTTACAAGAAACACACTCTGCTTTTGAGAAAAGAGTACTCTTCTAGTCTAATGTTTTTTTGTAGGGCCAGAATAGTGAGCTTGCTCAGAACAAAAGAACTGTGCTTCCTAAACACACCGACTATATCTAGTTCAACTCTGCTTAGGAAACTGACAAGAACAGTAGCTCCTCTTCATTCCAATACACTGTACATGCTGGGAACAGACGCCAGTGCTATTTGCCCTGTATATGTCAATGGGAGTGCAATAGTGACTCTTCTTACCAGAAAACAACTCTTGCTCGTAGGACCAGAAACTACATGTGATTCAACTCAATTTAGGACTGGGAAACAAACGCTAGCTCCCTTACATGAAACACACTCTGCTTTTGAGAAAAGAGCACTCTTCTACTCTACTGTGTTTCCTATAGGGCGAAAAGAGTGAGCTTGCTCAGAACAAAAGAACTGTGCTTCCTACACACATGGCCATATCAAGTTCAATTCTGCTAATAAACTGACAAAAACAGTAGATCCTCTTCCGTCCCATACACTGTACTTGCTGGGAACAGACGCCAGTGCTATTTGCCCTGTGTATGACAACGGGAGCACAATAGTGACTCTTTTTACCAGAAAACTACTCTTGCTTGTAGGACCAGAAACTGCATATGATTCAACTCCATTTAGGACTGGGAAACAAATGCTAGCTCGCTTTAGAGGAAAAACACTCTGCTTTTTAGAAAAGAGCAGTCTTCTACTCTACTGTGTTTCCTATATGGCCAGAATAATGAGCTTGCTCAGAACAAAATAACTGTGCTTCCTACACACACGGGCTATATCTAGTTCAACTCTGCTTAGGAAACTGACAAGAACAGTAGCTCCTCTTCAGTCCAATACACTGTACATGCTGGGAACAGACGCCAGTGCTTTTTGCCCTGTGTATGATAATGGGAGCTCAATAGTGACTCTTCTTACCAGAAAACAACTCTTGCTCGTAAGACCAGACACTGCATGTGATTCAACACCATATATAACTGGGAAACAAATGCTAGCTCGCCTTACAATAAACACACTCTGCTTTTGAGAAAACAGCACTCTTCTAGTCTAATGTGTTTTTTGTAGGGCCAGAATAGTGAGCTTGCTCAGAACAAAAGAACTGTGCTTCCTACACATACCGACTATATCTAGTTCAACTCTGCTTAGGAAACTGACAAGAACAGTAGTTCCTCTTCAGTCCAATAAACTGTACATGCTGGGAACAGACGCCAGTGCTATTTGCCCTGTGTATGTCAATGGGAGCGCAATAGTGACTCTTCTTACCAGAAAACAACTCTTGCTCGTAGGACCAGAAACTGCATGGGATTCAACTCCATTTAGGACTGCTAAAGAAACGCTAGCTCGCCTTACAAGAAACACACTCTGCTTTTGAGAAAAGAGCACTCTTCTACTCTGCAGTAATTCCTATGAGGTCTGAACAGTGAGCTTGCTCAGAACAAAAGAACTGTGCTTCCTACACACACGGGACATATCCAGTTCAATTCTGCTTAGGAAACTGACAAGAACAGTAGATCCTCTTCAGTCCAATACACTGTACATGCAGGGGAAAGATGCTAGTGCTATTTGCAATGTGTACGACAATGGGACCGCAATAGTGACTCTTCTTACCAGAAAACATCTCTTGCTCATAGGACCACAAACTGCATGTGATTCAACTCCATTTAGGACTGCGAAACAAACGCTAGCCTGCCTTACAAGAAACACACTCTGCTTTTGAGAAAAGAGCACTCTTCTACTCTACTGTGTTTCCTTTGTGGTCCAAACAGTGAGCTTGCTCAGAACAAAAGTACTGTGCTTCTTACACACACGGGCTATATCTAGTTCAACTCTGCTTAGGAAACTGACAAGAACAGTAGCTCCTCTTCAGTCCAATACACTGTACTTGATGGGAACAGACGCCAGTGCTATTTGCCCAGTGTATGACAATGGGAATTCAATAGTGACTCTTCTTACCAGAAAAAAAACTCTTGATCGTAGGACCAGAAACTGCATGTAATTCAACTCCATTTAGGACTGCGCAACAAACGCTAGCTTGCCTTACAAGAAAAACACTCTGCTTTTGAGAAAAGGGCACTCTTCTACTCTAATGTGTTTCCTATGGGTTCGATCAGTGAGCTTATAGTACAAAAGAACTGTGCTTCCTACACACACGGGCCATATCTAGTTCAACTCTGCTTAGGAAACTGACAAGAACAGTAGCTCCTCTTCAGTCCAATACACTGTACTTGATGGGAACAGACGCGAGTCCTCTTTGCACTGTGTGTGGCAATGGGAGCGCAATAGTGATTTTCCTTACCAGAAAACAACTCTTGCTCTTAGGATCAAAAACTGCACGTGATTCAACTCCATTTAGGACTGGGAAACAAATGCTAGCTCCGCTTACAAGAAACACACTCTGCTTTTGGGAAAAGATCACTCTTCTTTACTGTGTTTCCTATAGGGCCAGAACAGTGAGCTTGCTCAGAACAAAAGAACTGTGCTTCCTACACACACGTGCTATATCTATTTCAATTCTGCTTAGGTAACGGACAAGAACAGTAGATCCTCTTCCGTCCCATACACTGTACTTGCTGGTAACAGACGCCAGTGCTATTTGCCCTGTGTATGACAATGGGAGCACAATAGTGACTCTTCTTACCAGAAAACAACTCTTGCTCGTAGGACCAGAAACTGCATGTGATTCAACTCCATTTAGGAGTGGGAAACAAACGCTAGCTCGCTTTACAAGAAAAACACTCTGCTTTTGAGAAAAGAGCACTCTTCTACTCTACTGTGTTTCCTATAGGGCCAGAATAGTGAGCGTGCTCAGAACAAAAGAACTGTGCTTCCTACACACACGGGACATATCTATTTCAACTCTGCTTAGGAAACTGACAAGAACAGTAGCTCCTCTTCAGTCCAATACACTGTATATGCTGGGAACAGATGCCAGTGCTATTTGCCCTGTGTATGATAATGGGAGCGCAATAGTGACTCTTCTTACCAGAAAACAACTCTTGCTCATAGGACCAGAAAATGCACGTGATCCAACTCCATTTATAACTGGGAAACAAACGCTAGCGCGCCTTACAATAAACAAACTCTGCTTTTGAGAAAAGAGCACTCTTTTAGTCTAATGTGTTTTTTTGCAGGGCCAGAATAGTGAGCTTGCTCAGAACAAAAGAACTGTGCTTCCTACACACACCGACTATATCTAGTTCAACTCTGCTTAGGAAACTGACAAGAACAGTACATCCTCTTCAGTCCAATACACTGTACATGCTGGGAACAGACGCCAGTGCTATTTGCCCTGTGTATGACAATGGGAGTGCAATAGTGACTCTTCTTACAAGAAAAACAACTCTTGCTCGTAGGACCAGAAACTGTATGTGATTAAACTCCATTTAGGACTGTGCAACAAACGCTAGCTTGCCTTACAAGAAAAACACTCTGCTTTTGATAAAAGGGCACTCTTCTTCTCTAATGTGTTTCCTATGGGTTCGATCAGTGAGCTTACAGTACAAAAGAACTGTGCTTCCTACAAACACGGGCCATATCTAGTTCAAATCTGCTTAGGAAACTGACAAGAACAGGAGCTCCTCTTCAGTCCAATACACTGAACTTGATGGGAACAGACGCGAGTCCTCTTTGCACTGTGTGTGACAATGGGAGCGCAATAGTGATTTTCCTTACCAGAAAACAACTCTTGCTCATAGGATCAAAAACTGCATGTGATTCAACTACATTTAGGATTGGGAAACAAATGCTAGGTCCCCTTACAAGAAACACACTCTGCTTTTGAGAAAAGATCAGTCTTCTAATCTACTGTGTTTCCTATAGGGCCAGAACAGTGAGCTTACTCAGAACAAAAGAACTGTGCTTCCTACACACACGGCCATATCTAGTTCAATTTTGCTTAGGAAACTAACAAGAACAGTAGATCCTCTTCAGTCCCATACACTGTACTTGCTGGGAACAGACGCGAGTGCTATTTGCACTGTATATGGCAATGGGAGCGAAATAGTGACTCTTCTTACCAGAAAACAACTCTTGCTCATAGGACCAGAAACTGCATGTGATTCAACTCCTTTTAGGACGCGAAACAAACGTTAGCTCGCCTTACAAGAAACACTCTCTGCTTTTGAGAAAAGAGCACTCTTCTACTCTAAAGTATTTCCTATAGGACCAGAATAGTGAGCTTGCTCACAACAAAAGAACTGTGCTTCCTACACACACGGGCTATATCTAGTTCAACTCTGCTTAGGACACTGACAAGAACAGTAGCTCCTCTTCAGTCCAATACACTGTACTTGATGGGAACAGACGCGAGTCCTCTTTGCACTGTGTGTGGCAATGGGAGCGCAATAGTGATTTTCCTTACCAGAAAACAACTCTTGCTCATAGGATCAAAAACTGCATGTGATTCAACTCCATTTAGGACTGGGAAAGAAACGCTAGCTCACTTTACAAAAAAAAACTCTGCTTTTGAGAAAAGAGCACTCTTCTACTCTACTGTGTTTCCTATAGGGCCAGAATAGTGAGCTTGCTCAGAACAAAAGAACTGTGCTTCCTACACACACGGGCTATATCTAGTTCAAATCTGCTTAGGAAACTGACAAGAACAGTAGCTCCTCTTCAGTCCAATACACTGTATATGCTGGGAACAGACGCCAGTGCTATTTGCCCTGTGTATGGTAATGGGAGCGCAATAGTGACTCTTCTTACCAGAAAACAACTCTTGCTCATAGGACCAGAAACTGCACGTGATTCAACTCCATTTATAACTGGGAAACAAACGCTAGCTCGCCTTACAATAAACAAACTCTGCTTTTGAGAAAAGAGCACTCTTCTAGTCTAATGTGTTTTTTTGTAGGGCCAGAATAGTGAGCTTGCTCAGAAGAAAAGAACTGTGCTTCCTACACACACCGACTATATCTAGTTCAACTCTGCTTAGGAAACTGACAAGAACAGTAGATCCTCTTCAGTCCAATACTCTGTACATGCTGGGAACAGACGCCAGTGCTATTTGCCCTCTGTATGACAATGGGAGCGCAATAGTGACTCTTCTTACCAGAAAACAACTCTTGCTCATAGGACCATAAACTGCATGTGACACAACTCCATTTAGGACTGGGAAACAAACGCTAGCTCGATTACAAGAAACACACTCTGCTTTTGAGAAAAGAGCACTCTTCTACTCTACTGTGTTTCCTATGGGGTCCGAACAGTGAGCTTGCTCAGAACAAAAGAACTGTGCTTCCTAAACACACGGGACATATCTAGTTCAACTCTGCTTAGGAAACTGACAAGAACAGTAGCTCTTCTTCATTCCAATACACTGTACTTGCTGTGAACAGACGCGAGTGCTATTTGCACTGTGTATGGAAATGGGAGCACAATAGTGACTCTTCTTACCAGATAACAACTCTTGCTCGTAGGACCAGAAACTGAATGGGATTCAACTCCATTTCTTACTGGGAAACAAACACTAGCTCGCCTTACAAGAAACACACTCTGCTTTTGAGAAAAGACCACTCTTTTACTCTACTGTGTTTCCTATGGGATCCGAACAGTGAGCTTGCTCAGAACAAAAGAACTGTGCTTCCTACACACACGGGCCATATCTAGTTCAACTCTGCTTAGGAAACTGACAAGAACAGTAGCTCCTCTTCAGTCCAATACCCTGTACTTGGTGGGAACAGACGCAAGAGCTATTTGCACTGTGTATGGCAGTGGGAGCGCAATAGTGACTGTCCTTACCAGAAAAGAACTCTTGTTCGTAGGACCAAAAACTGCATGTGATTCAACTCCATTTACCACTGGGAAACAAACGCTAGCTCGCCTTACAAGAAACACACTCTGCTTATGAGAAAAGAGCACTCTTCTACTCTACTGTGTTTCCTATAGGGCCAAAACAGTAAGCTTGATCAGAACAAAAGAACTGTGCTTCATACACACACGGCCATATCTAGTTCAATTCTGCTTAGGAAACTGACAAGAATAGTAGATCCTCTTCAGTCCAATACACAGTACATTCTTGGAACAGACGCCAGTGCTATTTGCCCTGTGTATGACAACGCGAGCGCAATAGTGACTCTTCTTACCAGAAAACAACTCTTGCTCGTAGGACCAGAAACTGCATTTGATTCAACTTCATTTAGGACTGGGAAACAAACACTAGGTCACCTTACAAGAAACATACTCTCCTTTTGAGAAAAGAGCACTCTTGTACTCTACTGTGTTTACTATGGGGTCCGAACAGTGAGCTTGCTCAGAACAAAAGAACTGTGCTTCCTACACACACGGGCCATGTCTAGTTCAACTCTGCTTACCAAACTGACAAGAACAGTAGCTCCTTTTGAGGCCAATACACTGTACATGCTGGGAACAGACGCCAGTGCTATTTGCACTGTGTATGGCAATGGGAGCACAATAGTGACTTTCCTTACCAGAAAACAACTCTTGCACGTAGGATCAAAAACTGCATGTGATTCAACTACATGTAGGACTAGGAAACAAACGTTAGCTCGCCTTACAAGAAACACTCTCTGCTTTTGAGAAAAGAGCACTCTTCTACTCTAAAGTATTTCCTATAGGACCTGAATAGTGAGCTTGCTCACAACAAAAGAACTGTGCTTCCTACACACACGGGCTATATCTAGTTCAACTCTGCTTAGGACACTGACAAGAAAAGTAGCTCCTCTTCAGTCCAATACACTGTACTTGATGGGAACAGACGCGAGTCCTCTTTGCACTGTGTGTGGCAATGGGAGCGCAATAGTGATTTTCCTTACCAGAAAACAACTCTTGCTCATAGGATCAAAAACTGCATGTGATTCAACTCCATTTAGGACTGGGAAACAAACGCTAGCTCACTTTACAAAAAAAAACTCTGCTTTTGAGAAAAGAGCACTCTTCTACTCTACTGTGTTTCCTATAGGGCCAGAATAGTGAGCTTGCTCAGAACAAAAGAACTGTGCTTCCTACACACACGGGCTATATCTAGTTCAAATCTCCTTAGGAAACTGACAAGAACAGTAGCTCCTCTTCAGTCCAATACACTGTATATGCTGGGAACAGACGCCAGTGCTATTTGCCCTGTGTATGGTAATGGGAGCGCAATAGTGACTCTTCTTACCAGAAAACAACTCTTGCTCATAGGACCAGAAACTGCACGTGATTCAACTCCATTTATAACTGGGAAACAAACGCTAGCTCGCCTTACAATAAACAAACTCTGCTTTTGAGAAAAGAGCACTCTTCTAGTCTAATGTGTTTTTTTGTAGGGCCAGAATAGTGAGCTTTCTCAGAGGAAAAGAACTGTGCTTCCTACACACACCGACTATATCTAGTTCAACTCTGCTTAGGAAACTGACAAGAACAGTAGATCCTCTTCAGTCCAATACTCTGTACATGCTGGGAACAGACGCCAGTGCTATTTGCCCTCTGTATGACAATGGGAGCGCAATAGTGACTCTTCTTACCAGAAAACAACTCTTGCTCATAGGACCATAAACTGCATGTGACACAATTCCATTTAGGACTGGGAAACAAACGCTAGCTCGATTACAAGAAACACACTCTGCTTTTGAGAAAAGAGCACTCTTCTACTCTACTGTGTTTCCTATGGGGTCCGAACAGTGAGCTTGCTCAGAACAAAAGAACTGTGCTTCCTAAACACACGGGACATATCTAGTTCAACTCTGCTTAGGAAACTGACAAGAACAGTAGCTCTTCTTCATTCCAATACACTGTACTTGCTGTGAACAGACGCGAGTGCTATTTGCACTGTGTATGGAAATGGGAGCACAATAGTGACTCCTCTTACCAGATAACAACTCTTGCTCGTAGGACCAGAAACTGAATGGGATTCAACTCCATTTCTTACTGGGAAACAAACACTAGCTCGCCTTACAAGAAACACACTCTGCTTTTGAGAAAAGACCACTTTTTTACTCTACTGTGTTTCCTATGGGATCCGAACAGTGAGCTTGCTCAGAACAAAAGAACTGTGCTTCCTACACACACGGGCCATATCTAGTTCAACTCTGCTTAGGAAACTGACAAGAACAGTAGCTCCTCTTCAGTCCAATACCCTGTACTTGGTGGGAACAGACGCAAGAGCTATTTGCACTGTGTATGGCAGTGGGAGCGCAATAGTGACTGTCCTTACCAGAAAAGAACTCTTGTTCGTAGGACCAAAAACTGCATGTGATTCAACTCCATTTACCACTGGGAAACAAACGCTAGCTCGCCTTACAAGAAACACACTCTGCTTATGAGAAAAGAGCACTCTTCTACTCTACTGTGTTTCCTATAGGGCCAAAACAGTAAGCTTGATCAGAACAAAAGAACTGTGCTTCATACACACACGGCCATATCTAGTTCAATTCTGCTTAGGAAACTGACAAGAATAGTAGATCCTCTTCAGTCCAATACACAGTACATTCTTGGAACAGACGCCAGTGCTATTTGCCCTGTGTATGACAACGCGAGCGCAATAGTGACTCTTCTTACCAGAAAACAACTCTTGCTCGTAGGACCAGAAACTGCATTTGATTCAACTTCATTTAGGACTGGGAAACAAACACTAGGTCACCTTACAAGAAACATACTCTCCTTTTGAGAAAAGAGCACTCTTGTACTCTACTGTGTTTACTATGGGGTCCGAACAGTGAGCTTGCTCAGAACAAAAGAACTGTGCTTCCTACACACACGGGCCATGTCTAGTTCAACTCTGCTTACCAAACTGACAAGAACAGTAGCTCCTTTTGAGGCCAATACACTGTACATGCTGGGAACAGACGCCAGTGCTATTTGCACTGTGTATGGCAATGGGAGCACAATAGTGACTTTCCTTACCAGAAAACAACTCTTGCTCGTAGGATCAAAAACTGCATGTGATTCAACTACATGTAGGACTAGGAAACAAATGCTAGCTCGCATTACAAGAAACACACTCTGATTTGAGAAAAGAGCACTCTTCTACTCTACTGTGATTCTTTTAGGGCCAGAATAGTGAGCTTGCTCAGAACAAAGAACTGTGCTTCCTACACACACGGGTTATATCTAGTTCAACTCTGCTTAGGAAACTGACAAGAACAGTAGCACCTCTTCAGTCCAATCAATACACTGTACTTGCTAGGAACAGATGCCAGTGCTATTTGCCCTGTGAATGACAATGGGAGCGCAATAGTGACTTTCCCTACCAGAAAAAAACTCTTGCTCGTAGGACCAGAAACTGCATGTGACTCAACTCCTTTTAAGACTGGGAAACAAACGCTAGCTTGCCTTACAAGAAACACACTCTGCTTTTGAGAAAACAGCACTCTTCTAGTCTAATGTGTTTTTTTGTAGGGCCAGAATAGTGAGCTTGCTCAGAACAAAAGAACTGTGCTTCCTACACACACCGACTATATCTAGTTCAACTCTGCTTAGGAAACTGACAAGAACAGTAGATCCTCTTCAGTCCAATACACTGTACATGCTGGGAACAGACGCGAGAGCTATTTGCCCTGTGTATGAAAATGGGAGCACAATAGTGACTCTTCTTTCCAGAAAACAACTCTTGCTCGTAGGACCAGAAACTGCATGTGATTCAACTCCATTTAGGACTGGGAAACAAACGCTAGCTCGCCTTACAAGAAACACACTCTGCTTTTGAGAAAAGAGCACTCTTCTACTCTACTGTGTTTCCTATAGGGCCAGAACAGTGAGCTTGCTCAGAACAAAAGAACTGTGCTTCCTACACACATGGCCATGTCTAGTTCAACTCTGCTTAGCAAACTGACAAGAACAGTAGCTCCTTTTGAGGCCAATACACTGTACATGCTGGGAACAGACGCCAGTGCTATTTGCACAGTGTATGGCAATGGGAGCGCAATAGTGACTTTCCCTACCAGAAAAAAGCTCTTGCTCGTAGGAACGAAACTGCATGTGATTCAACTACATGTAAGACTGGGAAAGAAATGCTAGCTCGCATTACAAGAAACACACTCTGATTTGAGAAAAGAGCACTCTTCTACTCTACTGTGATTCTTATAGGGCCAGAATAGTGAGCTTGCTCAGAACAAAAGAACTGTGCTTCCTACACACACGGGTTATATCTAGTTCAACTCTGCTTAGGAAACTGACAAGAACAGTAGCTCCTCTTCAGTCCATACACTGTACATGCTGGGAACAGATGCCAGTACTATTTGCTCTGTGTATGACAATGAGAGCACAATAGTGACTCTTCTTACCAGAAAACAACTCTTGCTCCTAGAACCAGAAACTGCGTGTGATTCAACTCCATTTAGGACTGGGAAACAAACGCTAGCTCGCCTTACAAGAAAAACACTGTGCTTTTGAGAAAAGAGCACTCTTCTACTCTACTGTTTTTTTTTATAGGGCCAGAACAGTGAGCTTGATCAGAACAAAAGAACTGTGCTTCCTTCACACGGGCCATAACTAGTTCAACTCTGCTTAGGAAACTGACAAGAACATTAGCTCCTCAACAGTCCGATACACTGTACTTGCTAGGAACGGACCGAGTGCTATTTGCACTATGTATGGCAATGGGAGCGCAATAGTGACTTTCCTTACCAGAAAACAACTCTTGCTCGTAGGACCAGAAACTGCATGTGATTCAACTCTATTTAGGACTGGGAAAGAAACGCTAGCTCGCCTTACATGAAACACACTCTGCTTTTGAGAAAAGAGCATTCTTCTACTCTACTGTGTTTCCTATGGGGTCCGAACAGTGAGCTTGCTCAGAACTAAAGAACTGTGCTTCCTACACACACGGGCCATATCTAGTTCAACTCTGCTTAGGAAACTGACAAGAACCGTAGCTCCTCTTCAGTCCAATACACTGTACTTGCTGGGAACAGATGGGAGTGCTATTTGCACTGTGTACGGCAATGGGAGCACAATAGTGACTTTCCTTACCAGAAAACAACTCTTGCTCATAGGACCAGAAACTTCATGTGATTCAACTCCATTTAGGACTGGGAAACAAATTCTAGCTCGCCTCACAAGAAACACAATCTGCTTTTGAGAAAAGAGCACTCTTCTACTCTACTGTGTTTCCTATGGGGTCTGAACAGTGAGCTTGCTCAGAACAAAAAAAATGTGCTTCCTGCACACACGGCCATATCTAGTTCAATTCTGCTTATAAACCTGACAAGAACAGTAGATCCTCTTCAGTCCAATACACTGTACTTGCTGGGAACAGATGCCAGTGCTATTTGTCTTGTGTATGGCAATGGCAGCGCAATAGTGACTCTTCTTACCAGAAAACCACTCTTGCTCGTAGGACCAGAAACTGCATGTGATTCAACTCCATTTAGGACTAGAAAACAAACGCTAGCTTGCCTTACAAGAAACACACTCTGCTTTTGAGAAAAGAGCACTCTTCTACTCTACTGTGTTTCCGATATGGTCAAAACAGTGAGCTTGCGCAAAACAAAAGAACTGAGCATCCTACACACATGGGCCATATCTCGTTCAACTCTGCTTAGGAAACTGACAAGAACAATAGCTCCTCTTCAGTCCGATACACTGTACTTGCTGGGAACAGACGCCAGTGCTATTTGCACTGTGTATGGTAATGGGAGCACAATATTGACTTCCTTACCATAAAACAACTCTTGCTCGTAGGACCAGTAACTGCATGTGATTTAAGTCCACTTAGGACTGGGAAACAACCGCTAGCTCGCCTTACAAGAATCACACTCTGCTTTTGAGAAAAGAGCACTGTTCTACTCTACTGTGTTTCCTATAGGGCCAGAACAGTGAGCTTGCTGAGAACAAAAGAACTGTGCTTCCTACACACACGGACCATATCTAGTTCAACTCTGCTTAGGAAACTGACAAGAACATTAGCTCCTCAACAGTCCGATACACTGTACTTGCTGGGAACGGACCGAGTGCTATTTGCACTATGTATGGCAATGGGAGCGTAATAGTGACTTTCCTTACCAGAAAACAACTCTTGCTCGTAGGACCAGAAAGTGCATGTTATTCAACTCCATTTAGGACTGGGAAAGAAACGCTAGCTCGCCTTACATGAAACACACTCTGATTTTGAGAAAAGAGCACTCTTCTACTCTACTGTGTTTCCTATAGGGCCAGAACTGTGAGCTTGATCAGAACAAAAGAACTGTGCTTCCTTCACACGGGCCATATCTAGTTCAACTCTGCTTAGGAAACTGACAAGAACAGGAGCTCCTCTTCAGTCCGATGCACTGTACTTGCTGGGAGCGGACCGAGTGCTATTTGCTCTATGTATGGCAATGAGAGCGCAATAGTGTCTTTCCTTACCAGAAACCAATTCTTAATCGTAGGACCAGAAACTGCATGTGATTCAACTCCATTTAGGACTGGGAAACAAATGCTAGCTCGCCTTACAGGAAACACACTCTGCTTTAGAGAAAAGAGCACTCTTCTACTCTACTGTGTTTCCTATAGGGCCAGAAGAGTGAGCTTGTCAGAACAAAAGAACTGTTCTTCCTACACACACGCGCCATATCTCGTTCAACTCTGCTTAGGAAACTGACAAGAACAGTAGCTCCTCTTCAGTCCGATACACTGTACTTGCTGGGAACAGACGCGAGTGATCTTAGCACTGTGTATGGCAATGGGAACACAATAGTGACTTTCCATACCAGAAAACAACTCTTGCTCGTAGGACCAGAAACTGCATGTGATTCAACTCCATTTAGGACTGGGAAAAAAAACACTAGCTCGCCTTACAAGAAACACACTCTGCTTTTGAGAAAAGAGCACTCTTCTACTCTACTGTGTTTTCTATAGGGCCAGAACAGTGAGCTTGCTGAGAACAAAAGAACTGTGCTTCCTACAAACACGGCCATATGTAGTTCAATTCTGCTTAGGAACCTGACATGAAGAGTAGATCCTCTTCAGTCCAATACAGTGTACTTGCTGGGAACAGACAACAGTGCTATTTATCCTGTGTATGGCAATGGCAGCACAATAGTGACTCTTCTTACCAGAACACAACTCTTGCTCGTTAGACCAGAAACTGCATGGGATTCAACTCCATTTAGGACTGGGAAACAAATGCTAGCTCACCTTCCAAGAAACACCCTCTGCTTTTGAGAAAAGAGCACTCTTCTACTCTACTGTGTTTCCTGTAGTGCCAGAACAGTGAGCTTGCTCAGAACAAAAGAACTGTGCTTAATACACACACGGCCATATCTAGTTCAATTCTGATTAGGAACCTGACAAGAACAGTAGATCCTCTTCAGTCCAATACACTGTACTTGGTGGGAACAGACGCCAGTGCTATTTGTCCTGTGTATGGCAATGGCAGCGCAATAGTGACTATTCTTACCATAAAACAACTCTTGCTCGTAGGACCAGAAACTGCATGTGATTCAACTCCATTTAGGCCTGGGAAACAAATGCTATCTCGCCTTACAAGAAACACAACCTGCTTTAGAGAAAAGAGCACTCCTCTACTCTACTGTGTTTCCTATGGGGTCCGAACAGTGAGCTTGCTCAGAACAAAAAAACTGTGATTACTACACACACGGCCATATCTAGTTCAATTCTGCTTATAAACCTGACAAGAACAGTAGATCCTCTTCAGTCCAATACACTGTACTTGCTGGGAACAGACGCCAGTGCTAATTGTCTTTTGTATGGCAATGGCAGTGCAATAGTGTCTCTTCTTACCAGAAAACAACTCTTGCTCGTAGGACCCAAAACTGCATGTGATTCAACTCCATTTAGGACTGGGAAACAAACACTAGCTCGCCTTACAAGAAACACATTCTGCATTTGAGAAAAGAGCACTCTTCTACTCTACTGTGTTTCCAATGGGGTCCAAACAGTGAGCTTGCTCAGAACAGAAAACATTGCTTCCTACACACGGACCATATCTAGTTCAACTCTGCTTAGGAAACTGACAAGAACAGTAGCTCCTCTTCAGTCCGATACACTGTAATTGCTGGGAACAGACGCGAGTGCTATTTGCACTGTGTATGGCAATGGGAGCGCAATAGTGACTTTCCTTACCAGAAAAAAACTCTTGCTCGTAGGACCAGAAACTGCATGAGATTCAACTCCATTTAGGACTGGAAAACAAACACTAGCTCGCCTTACAAGAAACACACCCTGCTTTTGAGAAAAGAGCACTCTTCTACTCTACTGTGTTTCCTATGTGGTCAAAACAGTGAGCTTGCTCAAAACAAAAGAACTGAGCTTCCTACACACACGGGCCATATCTTGTTCAACTCTGCTTAGGAAACTGACGAGAACAGTAGCTCCTCTTCCGACCAATACACTGTACTTGCTGGGAACAGACGCGAGTGCTATTTGCACTGTGTATGCAATGGGAGCACAATAGTGACTCTCCTTACCAGAAAACAACTCTTGCTCGTAGGACCAGAAACTGCATGAGATTCAACTCCATTTAGGACTGGGAAACAAACGCTAGCTCGCATTACAAGAAACACACTCTGCTTTTGAGAAAAGAGCCCTCTTATACTCTAAAGTGTTTCCTCTAGGGCCAGAACAGTGAGCTTGCTCAGAAAAAAAAAAATGTGCTTCCTACACACACGGGCCATATCTAGTTCAACTCTGCTTAGGGAACTGACAAAAACAGTAGCTCCTCTTCAGTCCGATACACTGTAATAGCTGCGAACACACGTGAGTGCTATTTGCACTGTGTATGGCAATGGGAGCACCATAGTGACTTTCCTTACCAGAAAACAACTCTTGCTCGTAGGACCAGAAACTGCAGGTGATTCAACTCCATTTAGGTCTGGGAAACAAATGCTAGCTCGCCTTACATGAAACACACTCTGCTTTTGAGAAAAGAGCATTCTTCTACTCTACTGTGTTTCCTATAGGGCCAGAACAGGGAGCTTGCTCAGAATAAGAGAACTGTTCTTCCTACACACACGGGCCGTATCTCGTTCAACTCTGCTTAGGAAACTGACAAGAACAGTAGCTCCCCTTCAGTCCCATAAACTGTACTTGCTGGGAATAGACGCGAGTCCTCTTTGCACTTTGTATGGCAATGGGAACACAATAGTGACTTTCCTTACCAGAAAACAACTCTTGCTCATAGGACCAGAAACTGCATGCGATTCAACTCCATTTAGGACTGGGAAACAAACGCTAGCTCGCCTTACAAGAAACACACTCTGCTTTTGAGAAAAGAGCACTCTTCTACTCTACTGTGTTTCCTATAGGGCCAGAACAGTGAGCATGCTCAGAACAAAAGACTGTGCTTCCTACACACACGGCCATATCTAGTTCAATTCTGCTTAGGAACCTGACAAGAACAGTAGATCCTCTTCAGTCCAATACACTGTACATGCTGGGAACAGACGCCAGTGCTATTTGCCCTGTGTAAAACAATGGGAGCACAATAGTGACTCTTCTTACCCGAAAACAACTCTTGCTTGTAGGAACAGAAACTGCATGTGATTCAACTCCATTTAGGACTGGGAAACAAACGATAGCTCACCTTACAAGAAACACACTCTGCTTTTGAGAAAAGAGCACTCTTCTACTCTACTGTGTTTCCTATGTGGTCCGAACAGTGAGCTTGCTCAGAACAAAAAAACTGTGCTTCCTCCACACATGGCCATATCTAGTTCAATTCTGCTTAGGAACCTGACATGAACAGTAGATCCTTTTCAGTCCAATACACTGTACTTGCTGGGAACAAACAATAGTGCTATTTGTCCTGTGTATGGCAATAGCAGCACAATAGTGACTCTTCTTACCAGAACACAACTCTTGCTCGTAGGATCAGAAACTGCATGGGATTCAACTCCATTTAGGAATGGGAAACAAACGCTAGCTCGCCTCACAAGAAACACCCTCTGCTTTTGAGAAAAGAGCACTATTCTACTCTACTGTGTTTCCGCTGTGATCAAAACAGTGAGCATGCTCAGTACAAAGGAACTGTGCTTCCTACACACACGGCCATATCTAGTTCAATTCTGATTAGGAACCTGACAAGAACAGTAGATCCTCTTCAGTCCAATACACTGTACTTGATGGGAACAACGCGAGAGCTATTTGCACTGAATATGGCAATGGGAGGGCAATAGTGACTTTTCTTACCAGTTAATATCTCTTGCTCGTAGGACCAAAAACTCCATGTGATTCAACTCCATTTCAGACTGGGAAACAAGCACTAGTTCGCCTTACAAGAAACACGCTCTGCTTTGAAAAAAGAGCAGTCTTCTACTCTACTCTGTTTCCTATGGGGTCCGAACAGTCAGCTTGCTCAGAACAAAAAAACTTTGCTTCCTACACACAGGGGCCATATCTACTTCAACTGTGCTTAGGAAACTGACAAGAGCAGTAGCTCCTCTTCAGTCAAATACATTGTACTTGATGGGAACAGACGCGAGTCCTCTTTGCACTGTATGTGGCAATGGGAGCGCAATAGTGATTTTCCTTACCAGGAAACAACTCTAGCTCGTAGGAACAAAAACTGCATGTGATTCAACTCCATTTAGGACTGGGAAACAAACGCTAGCTCGCCTTACAAGAAACTCACTCTGCTTTTGAGAAAAGAGCACTCTTCTACTCTACTGTGTTTCCTATAGGGCCAAAACAGTGAGCTTGCTCAGAACAAAAGAACTGTGCTTCCTACACACACGGCCATATCTAGTTCAATTCTGCTTAGGAAACTGAAAAGAACAGGAGATCCTCTTCAGTCCAATACACTGTACATCCTGGGAACAGACGCCAGTGCTATTTGCCCTGTGTATGACAATGGGAGCGCAATAGTGACTCTTCCTACCAGAAAACAACTCTTGCTCGTAGAACCAGAAACTGCATGTGATTCAACTCCATTTAGGACTGGGAAACAAATGCTAGCTCGCCTTACAAGACACACACTCTGCTTTTGAGAAAAGAGCACTCTTCTACTCTACTCTGTTTCCTATGGGTTCGATCAGTGAGCTTACAGTACAAAAGAACTGGGCTTCCTACAAACACGGGCCATATCTAGTTCAACTCTGCTTAGGAAACTGACAAGAACAGTAGCTCCTCTTCAGTCCAATACACTGTACTTGATGGGAACTGACGCGAGTCCTCTTTGCACTGTGTGTGGCAATGGGAGCGCAATAGTGACTTTCCTTAATAGAAAACAACTCTAGCTCGTAGGACCAAAAACTGCATGTGATTCAACTCAATTTAGGACTGGGAAACAAACGCTAGCTCGCCTTACAAGAAAAACACTCTGCTTTTGAGAAAAGAGCACTCTTCTACTCTACTGTGTTTCCTATAGGGCCAAAAGAGTGAGCTTGCTCAGAACAAAAGAACTGTGCTTCCTACACACACGGCCATATCTAGTTCAATTCTGCTTAGGAAACTGACAAGAACAGTAGCTCCTCTTCAGTCCAATACACTGTACATGCTGGGAACAGACGCCAGTGCTATTTGCCCTGTGTATGACATTGGGAGCGCAATAGTGACTCTTCTTACCAGAAAACAACTCTTGCTCGTAGGACCAGAAACTGCATGTGATTCAACTCCATTTAGGACTGGGAAACAAATGCTAGCTCGCCTTACAAGAAACACACTCTGCTTCTCAGAAAAGTGCACTCTTCTACTCTACTGTGTTTCCTATAGGGCCAGAATAGTGAGCTTGCTCAGAACAAAAGAACTGTGCTTCCTACGCACACGGGCCATATCTAGTTTAACTCCGCTTAGGAAACTGACAAGAACAGTAGCTCTTCTTCAGTCCAATACACTGTACTTGCTGGGAACAACGCGAGAGCTATTTGTACTGTATATGGCAATGGGAGGGCTATAGTGACTCTTCTTACCAGTTAACATCCCTTGCTCGTAGGACCAGAAACTGCATGGGATTCAACTACATTTCAGACTGGGAAACATGCACTAGTTCGCCTTACAAGAAACACACTCTGCTTTGAGAAAAGAGCACTATTCTACTCTACTGTGTTTCCTATGCGGTCCGAACAGTCAGCTTGCTCAGAACAAAAGAACTTTGCTTCCTACACATGGGCCATATCTAGTTCAACTCTGCTTAGGAAACTGACAAGAACAGTAGCTCCTCTTCAGTCCAATACACTGTACTTGATGGGAACAGACGCGAGTCCTCTTTGCACTGTGTGTGGCAATGGGAGCACATAGAGACTTTCCTTACCAGAAAACAAGTCTAGCTCGTAGGACCAAAAACTGCATGTGATTCAACTCCATTTAGGACTAGGAAACAAACGCTAGCTCGTCTTACAAGAAACACACTCTGCTTTTGAGAAAAGAGCACTCTTCTACTCTACTGTGTTTCCTATAGGGCCAAAACAGTGAGCTTGCTCAGAACAAAAGAACTGTGCTTCCTACACACACGGGCAATATCTAGGTCAATTCTGCTTACGAAACTGACAAGAGCAGTAGCTTCTCTTCAGTCCAATACACTGTACTTGATGGGAACATAGGCGAGTGCTATTTGCACTGTGTATGGCAATGGGAGCGCAATAGTGACTTTCCTTACCAGAAAACAACTCTTGCTCGTAGGATCAAAAACTGCATGTGATTCAACCCCATTTAGGACTGGGAAACAAACGCTAGCTCGCCTTACAAGAAACAAACTCTGCTTTTGAGAAAACATCACTCTTCTACTCTACTGTGTTTTTTAAAGGGCAGAACAGTGAGCTTGCTCAGAACAAAAGAACTGTGCTTCCTACACACATGGCCATATCTAGTTCAATTCTGCTTAGGAAACTGACAAGAACAGTAGATCCTTTTCAGTCCAATAAACTGTACATGCTGGGAACAGACGCCAGTGCAATTTGCCTTGTATATGACAATGGGAGCACAATAGTGACTCTTTTTAATAGAAAACAACTCTTGCTCGTAGGACCAAAAACTGGATGTGATTCAACTCCATTTAGGACTGGGAAACAAATGCTAGCTCGCCTTACAAGAAACACACTCTGTTTTTGAGAAAAGGGCACTCTTCTACTCTACTGTGTTTCCTATGGGTTCGATCAGTGAGCTTACATTAGAAAAGAACTGTCCTTCCTACACACACGGGCCATATCTAGTTCAACTCTGCTTAGGAAACTGACAAGAACAGTAGCTCCTCTTCAGTCCAATACACTGTAATTGATGGGAACAGACGCGAGTCCTCTTTGCACTGTGTGTGGCAATGGGAGCGCAATAGTGACTTTCCTTACCAGAAAACAACGCTTGCTCGTAGGATCAAAAAATGCATGTGATTCAACTCCATTTAGGACTGGGAAACAAATGCTAGCTCCCCTTACAAGAAACACACTCTGCTTTTGAGAAAAGATCACTCTTCTACTCTACGGTATTTCCTTTAGGGTCAGAACAGTGAGCTTACTCAGAACAAAAGAACTGTGCTTCCTACAAACATGGCCATATCTAGTTCAATTCTGCTGAGGAAACTGACAAGAACAGTAGCTCCTCTTCAGTCCAATACACTGTACTTGCTGGGAACAGACGCGAGAGCTATTTGCACTGTATATGGCATTTGGAGCGCAATAGTGACTCTTCTACCAGTTAACATCTCTTGCTCGTAGGACCAGAAACTACATGGGATTCAACTCCATTTCAGACTGGGAAACAAGCACTAGTTCGCCTTACAAGAAACACACTCTACTTTTGAGAAAAGAGCACTCTTCTACTCTACTGTGTTTCCTATAGGGCCAAAAGAGTGAGCTTTCTCAGAACAAAAGAACTGTGCTTCCTACACACAGGGGCCATATCTAGTTCAACTCTGCTTAGGAAACTGACAAGAACAGTAGCTCTTCTTCAGTCCAATACACTGTACTTGCTGGGAACAGACGCGAGTCCTCTTTGCACTGTGTGTGGCAATCGGAGCGCAATAGTGACTTTCCTTACCAGAAAACAACTCTAGCTCGTAGGACCAAAAACTGCATGTGATTCAACTCCATTTACGACTGGGAAACAAACGCTATCTCGCCTTACAAGAAACACACTCTGCTTTTGAGAAAAAAGCACTCTTCTACTCTACTGTGTTTCCTATAGGGCCAAAACAGTGAGCTTGCTCAGAACAAAAGAACTGTGCTTCCTACACACACGGCCATATCTAGTTCAATTCTGCTTAGGAAACTGACAAGAACAGTAGATCCTCTTCAGTCCAATACACTGTACATCCTGGGAACAGACACCAGTGCTATTTGCCCTGTGTATGACAATGGGAGCGCAATAGTGACTCTTCTTACCAGAATATAACTCTTGCTCGTAGGACCAGAAACTGCATGTGATTCAACTCCATTTAGGACTGGGAAACTAAAACTAACTCGCCTTACAAGAAACACACTCTGCTTTTGAGAAAAGAGCACTCTTCTACTCTACTCTGTTTCCTATGTGTTCGATTATTGAGTTTACAGTTCAAAATAACTGGGCTTCCTACACACACGGGCCATATCTAGTTCAACTCTGCTTAGGAAACTGACAAGAACAGTAGCTCCTCTTCAGTCCAATACACTGTACTTGATGGGAACAGACGCGAGTCCTGTTTGCACTGTGTGTGGCAATGAGAGCGCAATAGTGACTTTCCTTACCAGAAAACAACTCTAGATCGTAGGACCAAAAACTGCATGTGATTCAACTCAATCTAGGACTGGGAAACAAACACTAGCTCGCCTTAGAAGAAACACACTCTGCTTTTGAGAAAAGAGGACTCTTCTACTCTACTGTGTTTCCTATAGTGCCAAAAGAGTGAGCTTGCTCAGAACAAAAGAACTGTGCTTCCTACACACACGGGCCATATCTAGTTAACTCCGATTATTAAACTGAAAAGAATAGTAGCTCCTCTTCAGTCCAATACACTGTACATGCTGGGAACAGACGCGAGAGCTATTTGCCCTGTGTATGAAAATGGGAGCTCAATAGTGACTCTTCTTATCAGAAAAAAACTCTTGCTCGTAGGAACAGAAACTGCATGTGATTCAACTCCATTTGGGACTGCAAAACAAACGCCAGCTTGCCTTACAAGAAACACACTCTTCTTTTGAGAAAAGAGCACTCTTCTACTCTACAGTGTTTCCTATGGGGTCCGAACAGTGAGCTTGCTCAGAACAAAAGAACTGTGCTTCCTACACACAGGGGCCATATCTAGTTCAACTCTGCTTAGGAAACTGACAAGAACAGTAGCTCCTCTTCAGTCCAATACACTGTACTTGCTGGGAACAGACGCCAGTGCTATTTGCACTGTGTATGTCAATGGGAGCACAATAGTGACTTTCCATACCAAAAAACAACTCTAGCTCGTAGGACCAAAAACTGCATGTGATTCAACTCCATTTAGGACTGGGAACCAAACACTAGCTCGCCTTACAAGAAGCACACTCTGCTTTTGAGAAAAGAGCATTCTTCTACTCTACTGTGTTTCCTATAGGGCCAGAATAGTGAGCTTGCTCAGAACAAAAGAACTGTGCTTCCCACACACAGGGGCCATATCTAGTTCAACTCTGCTTAGGAAACTGAGAAGAAAGGTAGTTCATCTTCAGTCCAATACAGTGTACTTGCTGGGAGTATATGCGAGTGCTATTTGCACTATGTATGGCAATGGGAGCTCAATAGTGACTTTCCTTACCAGAAAACAACTCTAGCTCGTAGGACCAAAAACTGCATGAGATTCAACTCCATTTAGGACTGCGAAACAAACGCTAGCTCGCCTTACTAGAAACACACTCTGCTTTTGAGAAAAGAGCACTCTTCTACTCTACTGTGTTTCCTACAGGGCCAAAACAGTGAGCTTGCTCAGAATAAAGGAACTGTGCTTCCTACACACACGGCCATATCTAGTTCAATTCTGCTTAGGAAACTGACAAGAACAGTAGATCCTCTTCCGTCCCATACACTGTACTTGCTGGGAACAGACGCCAGTGCTATTTGCCCTGTGTATGACAATGGGAGCACAATAGTGACTCTTCTTACCAGAAAACAACTCTTGCTCTTAGGACCAGAAACTGTATGTGATTCAACTCCATTTCTGACTGGGAAACAAACGCTAGCTTGCTTTACAAGAAAAACACTCTGCTTTTCAGAAAAGAGCAGTTTTCTACTCTACTGTGTTTCCTATAGGGCCAGAATAGTGAGCTTGCTCAGAACAAAAGAACTGTGCTTCCTACACTCACGGGCTATACCTAGTCCAACTCTGCTTAGGAAACTGACAAGAACAGTAGCTCCTCTTCAGTCCAATACACTGTACATGCTGGGAACAGACGCCAGTGCTATTTGCCCTGTGTATGATAATGGGAGCGCAACAGTGACTCTTCTTACCAGAAAACAACTCTTGCTCATAGGACCAGAAACTGCATGTGATTCAACTCCATTTAGGACTGGGAAACAAACGCTAGCTAGACTTACAAGAAACACACTCTGCTTTTGAGAAAAGAGCACTCTTCTACTCTACAGTGATTCCTATGGGGTCTGAACAGTGAGCTTGCTCAGAACAAAAGAACTGTGCTTCCTACACACACGGGCCATATCCAGTTCAATTCTGCTTAGGAAACTGACAAGAACAGTAGATCCTCTACAGTCCAATACACTGTACATGCATGGGACAGATGCTAGTGCTATTTGCAATGTGTATGACAATGGGACCGCAATAGTGACTCTTCTTACCAGAAAACATCTCTTGCTCATAGGACCACAAACTGCATGTGATTCAACTCCATTTAGGACTGCGAAACAAACGCTAGCTCGCCTTACAAGAAACACACTCTGCTTTTGAGAAAAGATAACTCTTCTACTCTACCGTGTTTCCTTTGGGATCCAAACAGTGAGCTTGCTCAGAAAAAAAGAACTGTGCTTCCTACACACACGGGCTATATCTAGTTCAACTCTGCTTAGGAAACTGACAAGAACAGTAGCTGCTCTTCAGTCCAATACACTGTACTTGCTGGGAACAGACGCCAGTGCTATTTGCCTTGTGTATACAATGGGAGTTCAATAGTGACTCTTCTTCCAGAAAAAAAACTCTTGCTCGTAGGACAAGAAACTGCATGTGATTCAACTCCATTTAGGACTGCTAAACAAACGCTAGCTTGCCTTACAAGAAAAACACTCTGCTTTTGAGA
Source organism: Peromyscus eremicus (assembly GCF_949786415.1). Lineage (NCBI taxonomy): Eukaryota > Metazoa > Chordata > Mammalia > Rodentia > Cricetidae > Peromyscus > Peromyscus eremicus. The sequence continues at coordinate 104,529 of NW_026734914.1, read as the reverse complement.
AAAGGGCACTCTTCTACTCTAATGTGTTTCCTATGGGTTCGATCAGTGAGCTTACAGTACAAAAGAACTGTGCTTCCTACACACACGGGCCATATCTAGTTCAACTCTGCTTAGGAAACTGACAAGAACAGTAGCTCCTCTTCAGTCCAATACACTGTACTTGATGGGAACAGACGCGAGTCCTCTTTGCACTGTGTGTGGCAATGGGAGCACAATAGTGATTTTCCTTACCAGAAAACAACTCTTGCTCGTAGGATCAAAAACTGCATGTGATTCAACTCCATTTAGGACTGGGAAACAAACGCTAGCTCGCCTTAGAAGAAACACACTCTGCTTTTGAGAAAAGATCACTCTTCTACTCTACTGTGTTTCCTATAGGGCCAGAAAAGTGAGCTTACTCAGAACAAAAGAACTGTGCTTCCTACACACACGGCCATATCTAGTTCAATTTTGCTTAGGAAACTAACAAGAACAGTAGATCCTCTTCAGTCCCATACACTGTACTTGGTGGGAACAGACGCCAGTGCTATTTGCACTGTGTATGTCAATGGGAGCGCAATAGTGACTTTCCTTACCAGAAAACAACTCTAGCTCGTAGTACCAGAAACTGCATGTGATTCAACTCCATTTAGGACTGGGAACCAAACGCTAGCTCGCCTTACAAGAAACACTCTGCTTTTGAGAAAAGAGCAGTCTTCTACTCTACTGTGTTTCCTATAGGGCCAGAATAGTTAGCTTGCTCAGAACAAAAGAACTGTGCTTCCTACACACACGGGCTATATCTTGTTCAATTCTGCTTAGGAAACTGACAAGAACAGTAGCTCCTCTTCAGTCCAATACACTGTACATGCTGGGATCAGACGCCAGTGCTATTTGCCCTGTGTATGATAATGGGAGCGCAATAGTGACTCTTCTTACCAGAAAACAACTCTTGCTCGTAGGACCAGAAACTGCATGTGATTCAACTCCATTTATATCTGGGAAACAAACGCTAGCTCACCTTACAAGAAACACACTCTGCTTTTGAGAAAAGAGCACTCTTCTAGTCTAATGTGATTTTTGTAAGGCCAGAATAGTGAGCTTGCTCAGAACAAAAGAACTGTGCTTCCTACACACACCAACTATATCTAGTTCAACTCTGCTTAGGAAACTGACATGAACAGTAGCTCCTCTTCAGTCCAATACACTGTACATGCTGGGAACAGACGCCAGTGCTATTTGCCCTGTGTATGACAATCGGAGCGCAATAGTGACTCTTCTTACCAGAAAACAACTCTTGCTCGTAGGACCAGACACTGCATGTGATTCAACTCCATTTAGGACTGGGAAACAAACACTAGCTTGCCTTACAAGAAACACACTTTGCTTTTGAGAAAAGATCACTCTTCTACTCTACTGTGTTTCCTATAGGGCCAGAATAGTTAGCTTGCTCAGAACAAAAAAACTGTGCTTCCTACACACACTGGCTATATCTAGTTCAACTCTGCTTAGGAAACTGACAAGAACAGTAGCTCCTCTTCAGTCCAATACACTGTACATGCTGGAAACAGACTCCAGTGCTATTTGCCCTGTGTATGATAATGGGAGCGCAATAGTGACTCTTCTTACCAGAAAACTACTCTTGCTCGTAGGACCAGACACTGCATGTGATTCAACTCCATTTATAACTGGGAAACAAACGCTAGCTCGCCTTACAATAAACACACTCTGCTTTTGAGAAAACAGCACTCTTCTAGTCTAATATGTTTCCTTTGGGGTCCAAACAGTGAGCTTGCTCAGAACAAAAGAACTGTGCTTCCTACACACAGGGGCCATATCCAGTTCAATTCTGCTTAGGAAACTGACAAGAATAGTAGATCCTCTTCAGTCCAATACACTGTACATGCAGGGAACAGATGCTAGTGCTATTTGCAATGTGTATGACAATGGGACCGCAATAGTGACTCTTCTTACCAGAAAACATCTCTTGCTCATAGGACCACAAACTGCATGTGATTCAACTCCATTTAGGACTGCAAAACAAACGCTAGCTCGCCTTACAAGAAACACACTCTGCTTTTGAGAAAAGAGCACTCTTCTACTCTACTGTGATTCCTTTGGGGTCCAAACAGTGAGCTTGCTCAGAACAAAAGAACTGTGCTTCCTACACACACGGGCTATATCTAGTTCAACTCTGCTTAGGAAACTGACAAGAACAGTAGCTCCTCTTCAGTCCAATACACTGTACTTGCTGGGAACAGACGCCAGTGCTATTTGCCCTGTGTATGACAAGGGGAGTTCAATATTGACTCTTCTTACCAGAAAAAAAAATTCTTGATCGTAGGACCAGAAACTGCATGTGATTCTACTCCATTTAGGACTGCGAAACAAACGCTAGCTCGACTTACAGGAAACACACTCTGCTTTTGAGAAAAGAACACTCTTCTACTCTACTGTGTTTCCTATAGGGCCAGAATAGTGAGCTTGCTCAGAACAAAAGAACTGTGCTTCCTACACACAGGGGCCATATCTAGTTCAACTCTGCTTAGGAAACTGAGAAGAACAGTAGCTCATCTTCAGTCCAGTACAGTGTACTTGCTGGGAACAGACGCGAGTGCTATTTGCAATATGTATGGCAATGGGAGCTCAATAGTGACTTTCCTTACCAGAAAACAACTCTTGCTCGTAGTATCAAAAACTGCATGTGATTCAACTCCCTTTAGGACTGGGCAACAAACGCTAGCTTGCCTTACAAGAAACACACTCTGCTTTTGAGAAAAGATCCCTATTCTACTCTATTTTGGTTTCTATAGGGCCAGAACAGTGAGCTTGCTCAGAACAAAAGAACTGTGCTTCCTACACAAACGGCCATATCTATTTCAATTCTGCTTAGGAAACTGACAAGAACAGTAGATCCTCTTCCGTCCCATACACTGTACGTGCTGGGAACAGACGCCAGTGCTATTTGCCCTGTGTATGACAATGGGAGCACAACAGTGACTCTTCTTACCAGAAAACAACTCTTGCTCGTAGGACCAGAAACTGCATGTGATTCAACTCCATTTAGGACTGCAAAACAAACGCCAGCTCGCCTTACAAGAAACACACTCTGCTTATGAGAAAAGAGCACTCTTCTACTCTACTGTGTTTCCTATAGGGCCAGAAGAGTGAGCTTGTCAGAACAAAAGAACTGTGCTTCCTACACACACGGACTATATCTAGTTCAACTCTGCTTAGGAAACTGACAAGAACAGTAGCTCCTCTTCAGTCCAATACACTGTACTTGCTGGGAACAGACGCCAGTGCTATTTGCCTTGAGTATGACAATGAGAGTTCAGTAGTGACTCTTCTTACCAGAAAAAAAACTCTTGTTCGTAGGACCAGAAACTGCATGTGATTGAACTCCATTTAGGACTGCGCAACAAACACTAGCTTGCCTTACAAGAAACACTCTCTTCTTTTGTGAAAAGAGCACTCTTCTACTCTACAGTGTTTCCTATGGAGTCCGAACAGTGAGCTTGCTCAGAACAAAAGAACTGTGCTTCCTACACACACGGGCCATATCTAGTTCAACTCTACTTAAGAAACTGACAAGAACAGTAGCTCCTCTTCAGTCCAATACACTGTACTTGCTGGGAACTGACGCGAGTGCTATTTGCACTGTGTATGTCAATGGGAGCGCAATAGTGACTTTCCTTACCAGAAAACAACTCTAGCTCGTAGGACCAGAAACTGGATGTGATTCAACTCTATTTAAGACTGGGAACCAAACGCTAGCTGGCCTTACAAGAAACACACTCTGCTTTTGAGAAAAGAGCACTCTTCTACTCTACTGTGTTTCCTATAGGGCCAGAATAGTGAGCTTGCTGAGAAAAAAAGAACTGTGCTTCCTACACACAGGGGCCATATCTAGTTCAACTCTGCTTAGGAAACTGAGAAGAACAGTAGCTCATCTTCAGTCCAATACAGTGTACTTGCTGGAAACAGACGCGAGTGCTATTTGCACTATGTATGGCAATGGGAGCTCAATAGTGACTTTCCTTACCAGAAAACAACTCTAGCTCTTAGGACCAAAAACTGCATGTGATTCAACTCAATTTAGGACTGGGAAACAAACGCTAGCTCGCCTTACAAGAAACACACTCTGCTTTTGAAAAAAGAGCACTCTTCTACTCTACTGTGTTTCCTACAGGGCCAAAACAGTGAGCTTGCTCAGAACAAAAGAATTGTGCTTCCTACACACACGGCCATATCAAGTTCAATTCTGCTTAGGAAACTGACAAGAACAGTAGATCCTCTTCCGTCCCATACACTGTACTTGCTGGGAACAGACGCCAGTGCTATTTGCCCTGTGTATGACAATGGGAGCACAATAGTGACACTTCTTACCAGAAAACAACTCTTGCTCGTAGGACCAGAAACTGCATGTGATTCAACTCCATTTAGGACTGGGAAACAAACTCTAGCTCGCTTTTCAAGAAAAACACTCTGCTTTTGAGAAAAGAGCAGTCTTCTACTCTACTGTGTTTCCTATAGGGCCAGAATAGTTTGCTTGCTCAGAACAAAAGAACTGTGCTTCCTATACACACGGGTTATATCTAGTTCAACTCTGCTTAGGAAACTGACAAGAACAGTAGCTCTTCTTCAGTCCAATACACGGTACATGCTGGGAACAGACGCCAGGGCTATTTGCCCTGTGTATGATAATGGGAGCGCAATAGTGACTCTTCTTACCAGAAAACAACTCTTGCTCGTAGGACCAGAAACTGCATGTGATTCAACTCCATTTATAACTGGGAAACAAACGCTAGCTCGCCTTACAATAAACACACTCTGCTTTTGAGAAAAGAGCACTCTTCTAGTCTAATGTGTTTTTTGTAAGGCCAGAATAGTGAGCTTGCTCAGAACAAAAGAACTGTGCTTCCTACACACACCGACTTTATCTAGTTCAACTCTGCTTAGGAAACTGACAAGAACAGTATATCCTCTTCAGTCCAATACACTGTACATGCTGGGAACAGACGCCAGTGCTATTTGCCCTGTGTATGACAATGGGAGCGCAATAGTGACTCTTCTTACCAGAAAACAACTCTTGCTCGTAGGACGAGACACTGCATGTGATTCAACTCCATTTAGGACTGGGAAACAAACACTAGCTTGCCTTACAAGAAACACACTTTGCTTTTGAGAAAAGATCACTCTTCTCCTCTACTGTGTTTCCTATAGGGCCAGAACAGTGAGCTTGCTCAGAACAAAAGAACTGTGCTTCCTACACACACGGGCCATATCTAGTTTAACTCTGCTTAGGAAACTGACAAGAACAGTAGCACCTCTTCAGTCCAATACACTGTACTTGCTGGGCACAGACGCGAGAGCTATTTGCACTGTATATGGCAATGGAAGCACAATAGTGACTCTTCTTACCAGAAAACATCTCTTGCTCGTAGGACCAGAAACTGCAGGGGATTCAACTGCATTTCAGACTGGGAAACAAACACTAGCTCGCCTTACAAGAAACACACTCTGCTTTTGAGAAAAGAGTACTCTTCTAGTCTAATGTGTTTTTTGTAGGGCCGGAATAGTGAGCTTGCTCAGAACAAAAGAACTGTGCTTCCTACACACACCGACTATATCTAGTTCAACTCTGCTTAGGAAACTGACAAGAACAGTAGCTCCTCTTCATTCCAATACACTGTACATGCTGGGAACAGACGCCAGTGCTATTTGCCCTGTATATGTCAATGGGAGCGCAATAGTGACTCTTCTTACCAGAAAACAACTCTTGCTCGTAGGACCAGAAACTACATGTGATTCAACTCAATTTAGGACTGGGAAACAAACGCTAGCTCGCCTTACAAGAAACAGACTCTGCTTATGAGAAAAGAGCACTCTTCTACTCTACTGTGTTTCCTATAGGGCCAGAATAGTGAGCTTGTCAGAACAAAAGAACTGTGCTTCCTACACACACGGACTATATCTAGTTCAACTCTGCTTAGGAAACTGACAAGAACAGTAGTTCCTCTTTAGTCCAATACACTGTACTTGCTGGGAACAGACGCCAGTGCTATTTGCCTTGAGTATGACAATGAGAGTTCAGTAGTGACTCTTCTTACCAGAAAAAAAACTCTTGCTCGTATGACCAGAAACTGCATGTGATTGAACTCCATTTAGGACTGCGCAACAAACACTAGCTTGCCTTACAAGAAAAACACTCTGCTTTTGAGAAAAGGGCACTCTTCTACTCTAATGTGTTTCCTATGGGTTCGATCAGTGAGCTTACAGTACAAAAGAACTGTGATTCCTACACACACGGGCCATATCTAGTTCAACTCTGCTTAGGAAACTGACAAGAACAGTAGCTCCTCTTCAGTCCAATACACTGAACTTGATGGGAACAGACGCGAGTCCTCTTTGCACTGTGTGTGGCAATGGCAGCACAATAGTGATTTTCCTTGCCAGAAAACAACTCTTGCTCATAGGATCAAAAACTGCACGTGATTCAACTCCATTTAGGACTGGGAAACAAACGCTAGCTCCCCTTACAAGAAACACACTCTGCTTTTGAGAATAGATCACTCTTCTACTCTACTGTGTTTCCTATAGGGCCAGAACAGTGAGCTTACTCAGAACAAAAGAACTGTGCTTCCTACACACACGGCCATATCTAGTTCAATTTTGCTTAGGAAACTAACAAGAACAGTAGATCCTCTTCAGTCCCATACACTGTACTTGCTGGGAACAGACGCGAGTGCTATTTGCACTGTATATGGCAATGGGAACGAAATAGTGACTCTTCTTACCAGAAAACAACTCTTGCTCGTAGGACCAGAAACTGCATGTGATCCAACTCCTTTTAGGACGGGAAACAAACGCTAGCTCGCCTTACAAGAAACACTCTCTTCTTTTGAGAAAAGAGCACTCTTCTACTCTACAGTGTTTCCTATGGAGTCCGAACAGTGAGCTTGCTCAGAACAAAAGAACTGTGCTTCCTACACACACGGGCCATATCTAGTTCAACTCTACTTAGGAAACTGACAAGAACAGTAGCTCCTCTTCAGTCCAATACACTGTACTTGCTGGGAACTGACGCGAGTGCTATTTGCACTGTGTATGTCAATGGGAGCGCAATAGTGACTTTCCTTACCAGAAAACAACTCTAGCTCGTAGGACCAGAAACTGGATGTGATTCAACTCTATTTAAGACTGGGAACCAAACGCTAGCTGGCCTTACAAGAAACAGAATCTGCTTTTGAGAAAAGAGCACTCTTCTACTCTACTGTGTTTCCTATAGGGCCAGAATAGTGAGCTTGCTGAGAAAAAAAGAACTGTGCTTCCTACGCACAGGGGCCATATCTAGTTCAACTCTGCTTAGGAAACTGAGAAGAACAGTAGCTCATCTTCAGTCCAATACAGTGTACTTGCTGGAAACAGACGCGAGTGCTATTTGCACTATGTATGGCAATGGGAGCTCAATAGAGACTTTCCTTACCAGAAAACAACTCTAGCTCTTAGGACCAAAAACTGCATGTGATTCAACTCAATTTAGGACTGGGAAACAAACGCTAGCTCGCCTTACAAGAAACACACTCTGCTTTTGAAAAAAGAGCACTCTTCTACTCTACTGTGTTTCCTACAGGGCCAAAACAGTGAGCTTGCTCAGAACAAAAGAATTGTGCTTCCTACACACACGGCCATATCAAGTTCAATTCTGCTTAGGAAACTGACAAGAACAGTAGATCCTCTTCCGTCCCATACACTGTACTTGCTGGGAACAGACGCCAGTGCTATTTGCCCTGTGTATGACAATGGGAGCACAATAGTGACACTTCTTACCAGAAAACAACTCTTGCTCGTAGGACCAGAAACTGCATGTGATTCAACTCCATTTAGGACTGGGAAACAAACTCTAGCTCGCTTTTCAAGAAAAACACTCTGCTTTTGAGAAAAGAGCAGTCTTCTACTCTACTGTGTTTCCTATAGGGCCAGAATAGTTTGCTTGCTCAGAACAAAAGAACTGTGCTTCCTATACACACGGGTTATATCTAGTTCAACTCTGCTTAGGAAACTGACAAGAACAGTAGCTCTTCTTCAGTCCAATACACGGTACATGCTGGGAACAGACGCCAGGGCTATTTGCCCTGTGTATGATAATGGGAGCGCAATAGTGACTCTTCTTACCAGAAAACAACTCTTGCTCGTAGGACCAGAAACTGCATGTGATTCAACTCCATTTATAACTGGGAAACAAACGCTAGCTCGCCTTACAATAAACACACTCTGCTTTTGAGAAAAGAGCACTCTTCTAGTCTAATGTGTTTTTTGTAAGGCCAGAATAGTGAGCTTGCTCAGAACAAAAGAACTGTGCTTCCTACACACACCGACTTTATCTAGTTCAACTCTGCTTAGGAAACTGACAAGAACAGTATATCCTCTTCAGTCCAATACACTGTACAGGCTGGGAACAGACGCCAGTGCTATTTGCCCTGTGTATGACAATGGGAGCGCAATAGTGACTCTTCTTACCAGAAAACAACTCTTGCTCGTAGGACGAGACACTGCATGTGATTCAACTCCATTTAGGACTGGGAAACAAACACTAGCTTGCCTTACAAGAAACACACTTTGCTTTTCAGAAAAGATCACTCTTCTCCTCTACTGTGTTTCCTATAGGGCCAGAACAGTGAGCTTGCTCAGAACAAAAGAACTGTGCTTCCTACACACACGGGCCATATCTAGTTTAACTCTGCTTAGGAAACTGACAAGAACAGTAGCACCTCTTCAGTCCAATACACTGTACTTGCTGGGCACAGACGCGAGAGCTATTTGCACTGTATATGGCAATGGAAGCACAATAGTGACTCTTCTTACCAGAAAACATCTCTTGCTCGTAGGACCAGAAACTGCAGGGGATACAACTCCATTTAGGACTGGGAAACAAACACTAGCTCGCCTTACAAGAAACACACTCTGCTTTTGAGAAAAGAGTACTCTTCTAGTCTAATGTGTTTTTTGTAGGGCCAGAATAGTGAGCTTGCTCAGAACAAAAGAACTGTGCTTCCTAAACACACCGACTATATCTAGTTCAACTCTGCTTAGGAAACTGACAAGAACAGTAGCTCCTCTTCATTCCAATACACTGTACATGGTGGGAACAGACGCCAGTGCTATTTGCCTTGTATATGTCAATGGGAGTGCAATAGTGACTCTTCTTACCAGAAAACAACTCTTGCTCGTAGGACCAGAAACTACATGTGATTCAACTCAATTTAGGACTGGGAAACAAACGCTAGCTCGCCTTACATGAAACACACTCTGCTTTTGAGAAAAGAGCACTCTTCTACTCTACTGTGTTTCCTATAGGGCGAAAAGAGTGAGCTTGCTCAGAACAAAAGAACTGTGCTTCCTACACACATGGCCATATCAAGTTCAATTCTGCTAATAAACTGACAAAAACAGTAGATCCTCTTCCGTCCCATACACTGTACTTGCTGGGAACAGACGCCAGTTATATTTGCCCTGTGTATGACAACGGGAGCACAATAGTGACTCTTTTTACCAGAAAACTACTCTTGCTTGTAGGACCAGAAACTGCATATGATTCAACTCCATTTAGGACTGGGAAACAAATGCTAGCTCGCTTTAGAGGAAAAACACTCTGCTTTTTAGAAAAGAGCAGTCTTCTACTCTACTGTGTTTCCTATATGGCCAGAATAATGAGCTTGCTCAGAACAAAATAACTGTGCTTCCTACACACACGGGCTATATCTAGTTCAACTCTGCTTAGGAAACTGACAAGAACAGTAGCTCCTCTTCAGTCCAATACACTGTACATGCTGGGAACAGACGCCAGTGCTTTTTGCCCTGTGTATGATAATGGGAGCTCAATAGTGACTCTTCTTACTAGAAAACAACTCTTGCTCGTAAGACCAGACACTGCATGTGATTCAACACCATATATAACTGGGAAACAAATGCTAGCTCGCCTTACAATAAACACACTCTGCTTTTGAGAAAACAGCACTCTTCTAGTCTAATGTGTTTTTTGTAGGGCCAGAATAGTGAGCTTGCTCAGAACAAAAGAACTGTGCTTCCTACACATACCGACTATATCTAGTTCAACTCTGCTTAGGAAACTGACAAGAACAGTAGTTCCTCTTCAGTCCAATAAACTGTACATGCTGGGAACAGACGCCAGTGCTATTTGCCCTGTGTATGTCAATGGGAGCGCAATAGTGACTCTTCTTACCAGAAAACAACTCTTGCTCGTAGGACCAGAAACTGCATGGGATTCAACTCCATTTAGGACTGCTAAAGAAACGCTAGCTCGCCTTACAAGAAACACACTCTGCTTTTGAGAAAAGAGCACTCTTCTACTCTGCAGTAATTCCTATGAGGTCTGAACAGTGAGCTTGCTCAGAACAAAAGAACTGTGCTTCCTACACACACGGGACATATCCAGTTCAATTCTGCTTAGGAAACTGACAAGAACAATAGCTCCTCTTCAGTCCAATACACTGTACATGCAGGGGAAAGATGCTAGTGCTATTTGCAATGTGTACGACAATGGGACCGCAATAGTGACTCTCTTACCAGAAAACATCTCTTGCTCATAGGACCACAAACTGCATGTGATTCAACTCCATTTAGGACTGCGAAACAAACGCTAGCCTGCCTTACAAGAAACACACTCTGCTTTTGAGAAAAGAGCACTCTTCTACTCTACTGTGTTTCCTTTGTGGTCCAAACAGTGAGCTTGCTCAGAACAAAAGTACTGTGCTTCTTACACACACGGGCTATATCTAGTTCAACTCTGCTTAGGAAACTGACAAGAACAGTAGCTCCTCTTCAGTCCAATACACTGTACTTGATGGGAACAGACGCCAGTGCTATTTGCCCAGTGTATGACAATGGGAATTCAATAGTGACTCTTCTTACCAGAAAAAAAACTCTTGATCGTAGGACCAGAAACTGCATGTAATTCAACTCCATTTAGGACTGCGCAACAAACGCTAGCTTGCCTTACAAGAAAAACACTCTGCTTTTGAGAAAAGGGCACTCTTCTACTCTAATGTGTTTCCTATGGGTTCGATCAGTGAGCTTATAGTACAAAAGAACTGTGCTTCCTACACACACGGGCCATATCTAGTTCAACTCTGCTTAGGAAACTGACAAGAACAGTAGCTCCTCTTCAGTCCAATACACTGTACTTGATGGGAACAGACGCGAGTCCTCTTTGCACTGTGTGTGGCAATGGGAGCGCAATAGTGATTTTCCTTACCAGAAAACAACTCTTGCTCTTAGGATCAAAAACTGCACGTGATTCAACTCCATTTAGGACTGGGAAACAAATGCTAGCTCCGCTTACAAGAAACACACTCTGCTTTTGGGAAAAGATCACTCTTCTTTACTGTGTTTCCTATAGGGCCAGAACAGTGAGCTTGCTCAGAACAAAAGAACTGTGCTTCCTACACACACGTGCTATATCTAGTTCAATTCTGCTTAGGAAACGGACAAGAACAGTAGATCCTCTTCCGTCCCATACACTGTACTTGCTGGTAACATACGCCAGTGCTATTTGCCCTGTGTATGACAATGGGAGCACAATAGTGACTCTTCTTACCAGAAAACAACTCTTGCTCGTAGGACCAGAAACTGCATGTGATTCAACTCCATTTAGGAGTGGGAAACAAACGCTAGCTCGCTTTACAAGAAAAACACTCTGCTTTTGAGAAAAGAGCACTCTTCTACTCTACTGTGTTTCCTATAGGGCCAGAATAGTGAGCGTGCTCAGAACAAATGAACTGTGCTTCCTACACACACGGGACATATCTATTTCAACTCTGCTTAGGAAACTGACAAGAACAGTAGCTCCTCTTCAGTCCAATACACTGTATATGCTGGGAACAGATGCCAGTGCTATTTGCCCTGTGTATGATAATGGGAGCGCAATAGTGACTCTTCTTACCAGAAAACAACTCTTGCTCATAGGACAAGAAAATGCACGTGATCCAACTCCATTTATAACTGGGAAACAAACGCTAGCGCGCCTTACAATAAACAAACTCTGCTTTTGAGAAAAGAGCACTCTTTTAGTCTAATGTGTTTTTTTGCAGGGCCAGAATAGTGAGCTTGCTCAGAACAAAAGAACTGTGCTTCCTACACACACCGACTATATCTAGTTCAACTCTGCTTAGGAAACTGACAAGAACAGTACATCCTCTTCAGTCCAATACACTGTACATGCTGGGAACAGACGCCAGTGCTATTTGCCCTGTGTATGACAATGGGAGCGCAATAGTGACTCTTCTTACAAGAAAAACAACTCTTGCTCGTAGGACCAGAAACTGTATGTGATTCAACTCCATTTAGGACTGTGCAACAAACGCTAGCTTGCCTTACAAGAAAAACACAATGCTTTTGATAAAAGGGCACTCTTCTTCTCTAATGTGTTTCCTATGGGTTCGATCAGTGAGCTTACAGTACAAAAGAACTGTGCTTCCTACAAACACGGGCCATATCTAGTTCAAATCTGCTTAGGAAACTGACAAGAACAGGAGCTCCTCTTCAGTCCAATACACTGAACTTGATGGGAACAGACGCGAGTCCTCTTTGCACTGTGTGTGGCAATGGGAGCGCAATAGTGATTTTCCTTACCAGAAAACAACTCTTGCTCGTAGGATCAAAAACTGCATGTGATTCAACTACATTTAGGATTGGGAAACAAATGCTAGGTCCCCTTACAAGAAACACACTCTGCTTTTGAGAAAAGATCAGTCTTCTAATCTACTGTGTTTCCTATAGGGCCAGAACAGTGAGCTTACTCAGAACAAAAGAACTGTGCTTCCTACACACACGGCCATATCTAGTTCAATTTTGCTTAGGAAACTAACAAGAACAGTAGATCCTCTTCAGTCCCATACACTGTACTTGCTGGGAACAGACGCGAGTGCTATTTGCACTGTATATGGCAATGGGAGCGAAATAGTGACTCTTCTTACCAGAAAACAACTCTTGCTCATAGGACCAGAAACTGCATGTGATTCAACTCCTTTTAGGACGCGAAACAAACGTTAGCTCGCCTTACAAGAAACACTCTCTGCTTTTGAGAAAAGAGCACTCTTCTACTCTAAAGTATTTCCTATAGGACCAGAATAGTGAGCTTGCTCACAACAAAAGAACTGTGCTTCCTACACACACGGGCTATATCTAGTTCAACTCTGCTTAGGACACTGACAAGAACAGTAGCTCCTCTTCAGTCCAATACACTGTACTTGATGGGAACAGACGCGAGTCCTCTTTGCACTGTGTGTGGCAATGGGAGCGCAATAGTGATTTTCCTTACCAGAAAACAACTCTTGCTCATAGGATCAAAAACTGCATGTGATTCAACTCCATTTAGGACTGGGAAACAAACGCTAGCTCACTTTACAAAAAAAAACTCTGCTTTTGAGAAAAGAGCACTCTTCTACTCTACTGTGTTTCCTATAGGGCCAGAATAGTGAGCTTGCTCAGAACAAAAGAACTGTGCTTCCTACACACACGGGCTATATCTAGTTCAAATCTGCTTAGGAAACTGACAAGAACAGTAGCTCCTCTTCAGTCCAATACACTGTATATGCTGGGAACAGACGCCAGTGCTATTTGCCCTGTGTATGGTAATGGGAGCGCAATAGTGACTCTTCTTACCAGAAAACAACTCTTGCTCATAGGACCAGAAACTGCACGTGATTCAACTCCATTTATAACTGGGAAACAAACGCTAGCTCGCCTTACAATAAACAAACTCTGCTTTTGAGAAAAGAGCACTCTTCTAGTCTAATGTGTTTTTTTGTAGGGCCAGAATAGTGAGCTTGCTCAGAAGAAAAGAACTGTGCTTCCTACACACACCGACTATATCTAGTTCAACTCTGCTTAGGAAACTGACAAGAACAGTAGATCCTCTTTAGTCCAATACTCTGTACATGCTGGGAACAGACGCCAGTGCTATTTGCCCTCTGTATGACAATGGGAGCGCAATAGTGACTCTTCTTACCAGAAAACAACTCTTGCTCATAGGACCATAAACTGCATGTGACACAATTCCATTTAGGACTGGGAAACAAACGCTAGCTCGATTACAAGAAACACACTCTGCTTTTGAGAAAAGAGCACTCTTCTACTCTACTGTGTTTCCTATGGGGTCCGAACAGTGAGCTTGCTCAGAACAAAAGAACTGTGCTTCCTAAACACACGGGACATATCTAGTTCAACTCTGCTTAGGAAACTGACAAGAACAGTAGCTCTTCTTCATTCCAATACACTGTACTTGCTGTGAACAGACGCGAGTGCTATTTGCACTGTGTATGGAAATGGGAGCACAATAGTGACTCCTCTTACCAGATAACAACTCTTGCTCGTAGGACCAGAAACTGAATGGGATTCAACTCCATTTCTTACTGGGAAACAAACACTAGCTCGCCTTACAAGAAACACACTCTGCTTTTGAGAAAAGACCACTTTTTTACTCTACTGTGTTTCCTATGGGATCCGAACAGTGAGCTTGCTCAGAACAAAAGAACTGTGCTTCCTACACACACGGGCCATATCTAGTTCAACTCTGCTTAGGAAACTGACAAGAACAGTAGCTCCTCTTCAGTCCAATACCCTGTACTTGGTGGGAACAGACGCAAGAGCTATTTGCACTGTGTATGGCAGTGGGAGCGCAATAGTGACTGTCCTTACCAGAAAAGAACTCTTGTTCGTAGGACCAAAAACTGCATGTGATTCAACTCCATTTACCACTGGGAAACAAACGCTAGCTCGCCTTACAAGAAACACACTCTGCTTATGAGAAAAGAGCACTCTTCTACTCTACTGTGTTTCCTATAGGGCCAAAACAGTAAGCTTGATCAGAACAAAAGAACTGTGCTTCATACACACACGGCCATATCTAGTTCAATTCTGCTTAGGAAACTGACAAGAATAGTAGATCCTCTTCAGTCCAATACACAGTATATTCTTGGAACAGACGCCAGTGCTATTTGCCCTGTGTATGACAACGCGAGCGCAATAGTGACTCTTCTTACCAGAAAACAACTCTTGCTCGTAGGACCAGAAACTGCATTTGATTCAACTTCATTTAGGACTGGGAAACAAACACTAGGTCACCTCACAAGAAACATACTCTCCTTTTGAGAAAAGAGCACTCTTGTACTCTACTGTGTTTACTATGGGGTCCGAACAGTGAGCTTGCTCAGAACAAAAGAACTGTGCTTCCTACACACACGGGCCATGTCTAGTTCAACTCTGCTTACCAAACTGACAAGAACAGTAGCTCCTTTTGAGGCCAATACACTGTACATGCTGGGAACAGACGCCAGTGCTATTTGCACTGTGTATGGCAATGGGAGCACAATAGTGACTTTCCTTACCAGAAAACAACTCTTGCTCGTAGGATCAAAAACTGCATGTGATTCAACTACATGTAAGACTAGGAAACAAATGCTAGCTCGCATTACAAGAAACACACTCTGATTTGAGAAAAGAGCACTCTTCTACTCTACTGTGATTCTTTTAGGGCCAGAATAGTGAGCTTGCTCAGAACAAAGAACTGTGCTTCCTACACACACGGGTTATATCTAGTTCAACTCTGCTTAGGAAACTGACAAGAACAGTAGCACCTCTTCAGTCCAATCAATACACTGTACTTGCTAGGAACAGATGCCAGTGCTATTTGCCCTGTGAATGACAATGGGAGCGCAATAGTGACTTTCCCTACCAGAAAACAACTCTTGCTCGTAGGACCAGAAACTGCATGTGACTCAACTCCTTTTAAGACTGGGAAACAAACGCTAGCTTGCCTTACAAGAAACACACTCTGCTTTTGAGAAAACAGCACTCTTCTAGTCTAATGTGTTTTTTTGTAGGGCCAGAATAGTGAGCTTGCTCAGAACAAAAGAACTGTGCTTCCTACACACACCGACTATATCTAGTTCAACTCTGCTTAGGAAACTGACAAGAACAGTAGATCCTCTTCAGTCCAATACACTGTACATGCTGGGAACAGACGCGAGAGCTATTTGCCCTGTGTATGAAAATGGGAGCACAATAGTGACTCTTCTTACCAGAAAACAACTCTTGCTCGTAGGACCAGAAACTGCATGTGATTCAACTCCATTTAGGACTAGAAAACAAACGCTAGCTTGCCTTACAAGAAACACACTCTGCTTTTGAGAAAAGAGCACTCTTCTACTCTACTGTGTTTCCGATGTGGTCAAAACAGTGAGCTTGCGCAAAACAAAAGAACTGAGCATCCTACACACATGGGCCATATCTCGTTCAACTCTGCTTAGGAAACTGACAAGAACAATAGCTCCTCTTCAGTCCGATACACTGTACTTGCTGGGAACAGACGCCAGTGCTATTTGCACTGTGTATGGTAATGGGAGCACAATATTGACTTCCTTACCATAAAACAACTCTTGCTCGTAGGACCAGTAACTGCATGTGATTTAACTCCACTTAGGACTGGGAAACAACCGCTAGCTCGCCTTACAAGAATCACACTCTGTTTTTGAGAAAAGAGCACTGTTCTACTCTACTGTGTTTCCTATAGGGCCAGAACAGTGAGCTTGCTGATAACAAAAGAACTGTGCTTCCTACACACACGGACCATATCTAGTTCAACTCTGCTTAGGAAACTGACAAGAACATTAGCTCCTCAACAGTCCGATACACTGTACTTGCTGGGAACGGACCGAGTGCTATTTGCACTATGTATGGCAATGGGAGCGTAATAGTGACTTTCCTTACCAGAAAACAACTCTTGCTCGTAGGACCAGAAAGTGCATGTTATTCAACTCCATTTAGGACTGGGAAAGAAACGCTAGCTCGCCTTACATGAAACACACTCTGATTTTGAGAAAAGAGCACTCTTCTACTCTACTGTGTTTCCTATAGGGCCAGAACTGTGAGCTTGATCAGAACAAAAGAACTGTGCTTCCTTCACACGGGCCATATCTAGTTCAACTCTGCTTAGGAAACTGACAAGAACAGTAGCTCCTCTTCAGTCCGATGCACTGTACTTGCTGGGAGCGGACCGAGTGCTATTTGCTCTATGTATGGCAATGAGAGCGCAATAGTGTCTTTCCTTACCAGAAACCAATTCTTAATCGTAGGACCAGAAACTGCATGTGATTCAACTCCATTTAGGACTGGGAAACAAATGCTAGCTCGCCTTACAGGAAACACACTCTGCTTTAGAGAAAAGAGCACTCTTCTACTCTACTGTGTTTCTTAAAGGGCCACAACAGTGAGCTTGCTCAGAACAAGAGAACTGTTCTTCCTACACACACGCGCCATATCTCGTTCAACTCTGCTTAGGAAACTGACAAGAACAGTAGCTCCTCTTCAGTCCGATACACTGTACTTGCTGGGAACAGACGCGAGTGATCTTAGCACTGTGTATGGCAATGGGAACACAATAGTGACTTTCCATACCAGAAAACAACTCTTGCTCGTAGGACCAGAAACTGCATGTGATTCAACTCCATTTAGGACTGGGAAAAAAAACACTAGCTCGCCTTACAAGAAACACACTCTGCTTTTGAGAAAAGAGCACTCTTCTACTCTACTGTGTTTTCTATAGGGCCAGAACAGTGAGCTTGCTGAGAACAAAAGAACTGTGCTTCCTACAAACACGGCCATATGTAGTTCAATTCTGCTTAGGAACCTGACATGAAGAGTAGATCCTCTTCAGTCCAATACAGTGTACTTGCTGGGAACAGACAACAGTGCTATTTATCCTGTGTATGGCAATGGCAGCACAATAGTGACTCTTCTTACCAGAACACAACTCTTGCTCGTTAGACCAGAAACTGCATGGGATTCAACTCCATTTAGGACTGGGAAACAAATGCTAGCTCACCTTCCAAGAAACACCCTCTGCTTTTGAGAAAAGAGCACTCTTCTACTCTACTGTGTTTCCTGTAGTGCCAGAACAGTGAGCTTGCTCAGAACAAAAGAACTGTGCTTCCTACACACACGGCCATATCTAGTTCAATTCTGATTAGGAACCTGACAAGAACAGTAGATCCTCTTCAGTCCAATACACTGTACTTGGTGGGAACAGACGCCAGTGCTATTTGTCCTGTGTATGGCAATGGCAGCGCAATAGTCACTATTCTTACCATAAAACAACTCTTGCTCGTAGGACCAGAAACTGCATGTGATTCAACTCCATTTAGGCCTGGGAAACAAATGCTATCTCGCCTTACAAGAAACACAACCTGCTTTAGAGAAAAGAGCACTCCTCTACTCTACTGTGTTTCCTATGGGGTCCGAACAGTGAGCTTGCTCAGAACAAAAAAACTGTGATTACTACACACACGGCCATATCTAGTTCAATTCTGCTTATAAACCTGACAAGAACAGTAGATCCTCTTAGGTCCAATACACTGTACTTGCTGGGAAGAGACGCCAGTGCTAATTGTCTTTTGTATGGCAATGGCAGTGCAATAGTGTCTCTTCTTACCAGAAAACAACTCTTGCTCGTAGGACCCAAAACTGCATGTGATTCAACTCCATTTAGGACTGGGAAACAAACACTAGCTCGCCTTACAAGAAACACATTCTGCATTTGAGAAAAGAGCACTCTTCTACTCTACTGTGTTTCCAATGGGGTCCAAACAGTGAGCTTGCTCAGAACAGAAAACATTGCTTCCTACACACGGACCATATCTAGTTCAACTCTGCTTAGGAAACTGACAAGAACAGTAGCTCCTCTTCAGTCCGATACACTGTAATTGCTGGGAACAGACGCGAGTGCTATTTGCACTGTGTATGGCAATGGGAGCGCAATAGTGACTTTCCTTACCAGAAAAAAACTCTTGCTCGTAGGACCAGAAACTGCATGAGATTCAACTCCATTTAGGACTGGAAAACAAACACTAGCTCGCCTTACAAGAAACACACCCTGCTTTTGAGAAAAGAGCACTCTTCTACTCTACTGTGTTTCCTATGTGGTCAAAACAGTGAGCTTGCTCAAAACAAAAGAACTGAGCTTCCTACACACACGGGCCATATCTTGTTCAACTCTGCTTAGGAAACTGACGAGAACAGTAGCTCCTCTTCCGACCAATACACTGTACTTGCTGGGAACAGAAGCGAGTGCTATTTGCACTGTGTATGGCAATGGGAGCACAATAGTGACTCTCCTTACCAGAAAACAACTCTTGCTCGTAGGACCAGAAACTGCATGAGATTCAACTCCATTTAGGACTGGGAAACAAACGCTAGCTCGCATTACAAGAAACACACTCTGCTTTTGAGAAAAGAGCCCTCTTATACTCTAAAGTGTTTCCTCTAGGGCCAGAACAGTGAGCTTGCTCAGAAAAAAAAAATGTGCTTCCTACACACACGGGCCATATCTAGTTCAACTCTGCTTAGGGAACTGACAAAAACAGTAGCTCCTCTTCAGTCCGATACACTGTAATAGCTGCGAACACACGTGAGTGCTATTTGCACTGTGTATGGCAATGGGAGCACCATAGTGACTTTCCTTACCAGAAAACAACTCTTGCTCGTAGGACCAGAAACTGCAGGTGATTCAACTCCATTTAGGTCTGGGAAACAAATGCTAGCTCGCCTTACATGAAACACACTCTGCTTTTGAGAAAAGAGCATTCTTCTACTCTACTGTGTTTCCTATAGGGCCAGAACAGGGAGCTTGCTCAGAATAAGAGAACTGTTCTTCCTACACACACGGGCCGTATCTCGTTCAACTCTGCTTATGAAACTGACAAGAACAGTAGCTCCCCTTCAGTCCCATAAACTGTACTTGCTGGGAATAGACGCGAGTCCTCTTTGCACTTTGTATGGCAATGGGAACACAATAGTGACTTTCCTTACCAGAAAACAACTCTTGCTCATAGGACCAGAAACTGCATGCGATTCAACTCCATTTAGGACTGGGAAACAAACGCTAGCTCGCCTTACAAGAAACACACTCTGCTTTTGAGAAAAGAGCACTCTTCTACTCTACTGTGTTTCCTATAGGGCCAGAACAGTGAGCATGCTCAGAACAAAAGACTGTGCTTCCTACACACACGGCCATATCTAGTTCAATTCTGCTTAGGAACCTGACAAGAACAGTAGATCCTCTTCAGTCCAATACACTGTACATGCTGGGAACAGACGCCAGTGCTATTTGCCCTGTGTAAAACAATGGGAGCACAATAGTGACTCTTCTTACCCGAAAACAACTCTTGCTTGTAGGAACAGAAACTGCATGTGATTCAACTCCATTTAGGACTGGGAAACAAACGATAGCTCACCTTACAAGAAACACACTCTGCTTTTGAGAAAAGAGCACTCTTCTACTCTACTGTGTTTCCTATGTGGTCCGAACAGTGAGCTTGCTCAGAACAAAAAAACTGTGCTTCCTCCACACATGGCCATATCTAGTTCAATTCTGCTTAGGAACCTGACATGAACAGTAGATCCTTTTCAGTCCAATACACTGTACTTGCTGGGAACAAACAATAGTGCTATTTGTCCTGTGTATGGCAATAGCAGCACAATAGTGACTCTTCTTACCAGAACACAACTCTTGCTCGTAGGATCAGAAACTGCATGGGATTCAACTCCATTTAGGAATGGGAAACAAACGCTAGCTCGCCTCACAAGAAACACCCTCTGCTTTTGAGAAAAGAGCACTATTCTACTCTACTGTGTTTCCGCTGTGGTCAAAACAGTGAGCTTGCTCAGTACAAAGGAACTGTGCTTCCTACACACACGGCCATATGTAGTTCAATTCTGATTAGGAACCTGACAAGAACAGTAGATCCTCTTCAGTCCAATACACTGTACTTGCTGGGAACAGACGCCAGTGCTATTTGTCCTGTGTATGGCAATGGCAGCGCAATAGTGACTATTCTTACCATAAAACAACTCTTGCTCGTAGGACCAGAAACTGCATGTGATTCAACTCCATTTAGAACTGGGAAACAAACGCTAGTTCGCCTTACAAGAAACACACTCTGCTTTAGAGAAAAGAGCACTCTTCTACTCTACTGTGTTTCCTATAGAGCCAGAACAATGAGTTTCCTCAGAAAAAAAGAACTGTGCTTCCTGCACACAGGGGCCATACCTATTCAGTTCTGCTTAGGAAACTGACAAGAACAGTAGATCCTCTTCAGTCCATACACTGTACATGCTGGGAACAGATGCCAGTACTATTTGCTCTGTGTATGACAATGAGAGCGCAATAGTGACTCTTCTTACCAGAAAACAACTCTTGCTCCTAGAACCAGACTGCATGTGATTCAACTCCATTTAGGACTGGGAAACAAACACTAGCTCGCCTTACAAGAAAAACACTGTGCTTTTGAGAAAAGAGCACTCTTCTACTCTACTGTTTTTTTTATAGGGCCAGAACAGTGAGCTTGATCAGAACAAAAGAACTGTGCTTCCTTCACACGGGCCATATCTAGTTCAACTGTGCTTAGGAAACTGACAAAAACAGTAGCTCCTCTTCAGTCCGATACACTGTACTTGCTGGGAACAGACGTGAGTGCTATTTGCACTCTTTATGGCAAAGGGAGAAAAATAGTGACTTTCCTTTCCAGAAAACATCCCTTGTTGGTTGGAACAGAAACTGCATGTGATTCAACTCCATTTTGGACTGGGATACACACGCTAGCTCGCCTTACAAGAAACACATTCTGCTTTTGAGAAAAGAGCACTCTTCTATTCTACTGTATTTCCTATGGGGTCCGAACAGTGAGCTTGCTCAGAACAAAAGAACTGTGTTTCCTACACACACGGGCCATATCTAGTTCAACTCTGGTTAGGAAACTGACAAGAGCAGTAGCGCCTCTTCAGTCCAATACACTGTACTTGCTGGGAACAGATGGGAGTGCTATTTGCACTGTGTACGGCAATGGGAGCACAATAGTGACTTTCCTTACCAGAAAACAACTCTTGCTCATAGGACCAGAAACTGCATGTGATTCAACTCCATTTAGGACTGGGAAACAAATGCTAGCTCGCCTTACAAGAAACACAATCTGCTTTAGAGAAAAGAGCACTCTTCTACTCTATTGTGTTTCCTATGTTATCCGTACAGTGAGCTTGCTCAGAACAAAAAAACTGTGCTTCCTACACACACGGACCATATCTAGTTCAACTATGCTTTGGAAACTGACAAGAACAGTAGCTCCTATTCAGTCCAATACACTGTACTTGCTGGGAACAGACGCGAGTGCTATTTGCACTGTGTATGGCAATAGGAGCACAATAGTGACTCTTCTTACCAGAAAACAACTCTTGCTCGTGGGACCAAAAACTGCATGTGACTCAACTCCATGTAGGACTGGAAAACAAACGCTAGCTCGCCTTACAAGAAACACTCTCTGCTTTAGAGAAAAGAGCACTCTTCTACTGTACTGTGTTTCCTATAGGGCCAGAACAGTGAGCTTGCTGAGAACAAAAGAACTGTGCTTCCTGCCCACACGGCCATATCTAGTTCAACTCTGCTTAGGAACCTGACAAAAACAGTAGATCCTCTTCAGTCCAATACACTGTACATGCTGGGAACCGACGCCAGTGCTATTTGCCCTGTGTATGACATTGGGAGCGCAATAGTGACTCTTTTTGCCAGAAAACAACTCTTGCTCGTAGGACCAGAAACTGCATGTGATACAACTCCATTTAGGACTGGGAAAAAAACGCTAGCTCACCTTACAAGAAAGAAACTCTGCTTCTGAGAAAAGAGCACTCTTCTACTCTTCTGTGTTTCCTATAGGGCCAGAACAGTGAGCTTGCTCAGAACAAAAGAACTGTGCTTCTTACACACACGGGCTATATCTAGTTCAACTCTGCTTAGGAAACTGACAAGAACAGTAGCTCCTCTTCAGTCCAATACACTGTACTTGCTGCGAACAGACGTGAGTGCTATTTGCACTCTTTATTGCAAAGGGAGAAAAATAGTGACTTTCCTTTCCAGAAAACATCCCTTGTTGGTTGGAACAGAAACTGCATGTGATTCAACTCCATTTTGGACTGGGAAACACACGCTAGCTCGCCTTACAAGAAACACATTCTGCTTTTGAGAAAAGAGCACTCTTCTATTCTACTGTATTTCCTATGGGGTCCGAACAGTGAGCTTGCTCAGAACAAAAGAACTGTGTTTCCTACACACACGGGCCATATCTAGTTCAACTCTGGTTAGGAAACTGACAAGAGCAGTAGCGCCTCTTCAGTCCAATACACTGTACTTGCTGGGAACAGACGCCAGTGCTATTTGCCCTGTGTATGACAATGGGAGCGCAACAGTGACTCTTCTTACCAGAAAACAACTCTTGCTCATAGGACCAGAAACTGCATGTGATTGAACTCCATTTAGGACTGGGAAACAAACGCTAGCTCGCCTTACTAGAAACACACACTGCTTTTGAGAAAAGAGCACTCTTCTACTCTACTGTGTTTCCTACAGGGCCAGAAGAGTGAGCTTGCTCAGAACAAAAGAAGTGTACTTCCTGCAAACACGGGCCATATCTAGTTCAACTTTGCTTAGGAAACTGACAAGAACAGTAGATCCTCTTCAGTCCAATACACTGTACATCCTGGGAACAGACGCGAGTCCTATTTGCCCTGTGTATGGCAAATGGAACACAATAGTGACTCTTCTTACTAGAAAACAACTCTTGCTTGTAGGACCAGAAACTGCATGTGACTCAACTCCATTTAGGACTGGGAAACAAAAGCTAGCTCGCCTTACAAGAAACACACTCTGCTTTTGTGAAAAGAGCACTCTTCTACTCTACTGTGTTTCCTATAGGGCCAAAACAGTGAGCTTGCTCAGAACAAAAGAACTCTGCTTCCTACACACACCGGCCATATCTAGTTCAACTCTGCTTAGGAAACTGACAAGAACAGTAGATCCTCTTCAGTCCAATACACTGTAAAAGCTGGGAACAGACGCCAGTGCTATTTGCCCTGTGTATGACAATGGGAGCGCAATAGTGACTCTTCTTACCAGAAAACAACTCTTGCTCCTAGGATCAGAAACTGCATGAGATTCAACTCCATTTAGGACTGGGAAACAAACGCTCGCTCGCCTTACAAGAAACACACTCTGCTTTTGAGAAAAGAGCACTCTTCTAATCTACTGTGTTTCCTATGGGGTCCAAACAGTGAGCTTGCTCAGAACAAAAGAACTGTGCTTCCTACACACACGGGCCATATCTAGTTCAACTCTGCTTAGGAAACTGACAAGAACAGTAGCTCCTCTTCTGTCCAATACACTGTACTTGCAAAGAACAGTAGCAAGTGTTGTTTGCAATGTGTATGGCAGTAGCATCGCAATAGTGACTCTTCTTACCAGAAAACAACTCTTGCTCATAGGACAAGAACCTCCATGTAATTCAACTCCATTTAGGACTGGGAAACAAACGCTAGCTCACCTTACAAGAAACACAATCTGCTTTTGAGAAATGAGCACTCTTCTACTCTACTGTGTTTCCTATAGGGCCAAAACAGTGAGCTTGCTCAGAGCAAAAGAACTGTGCTTCCTACACACACGGGCTATATCTAGTTCAACTCTGCTTAGGAAACTGACAAGAACAGTAGCTCCTCTTCAGTCCAATACACTGTACTTGCTGGGAGCAGACGCGAGTGCTATTTGCACTGTGTATGGCAAAGGGAGCGAAATAGTGACTCTTCTTACCAGAAAACAACTCTTGATCGTAGGACCAGAAACTGCATGGGATTCAACTCCATTTCTGACTGGGAAACAAACACTAGCTCGCCTTACAAGAAACACACTCTGCTTTTGAGAAAAGAGCACTCTTCTACTCTACAGTGTTTCCTATGGGATCCGAACAGTGAGCTTGCTGAGAACAAAAGAACTGTGCTTCCTACACACATGGGCCGTATCTAGTTCAATTCTGCTTAGGAAATTGACAAGAACAGTAGCTCATCTTCAGTCTAATACACTGTACTTGCTGCTAACAGACGTGAGTGCTATTTGCACTGTGTATGGCAATGGGAGTGCAATAGTGACTCTTCTTACCAGAAAACAAATCTTGCTCGTAGGACCAAAAACTGCTTGTGATTCAACTCCATTTTGGACTGGGAAACAAACGCTAGCTCGCCTTACAAGAAACACACTCTCCTTTTGAGAAAAGAGCACTCTTCTATTCTACTGTGTTTCCTATAGGGCCAGAATAGTGAGCTTGCTAAGAACAAAAGAACTGTGCTTCCTACACACACGGGCTATATCTAGTTCAACTCTGCTTAGGAAACTGACAAGAACAGTTGGTCCTCTTCAGTCCAATACACTGTACATGCTGGGAACAGACGCCAGTGCTATTTGCCCTGTGTATGATAATGGGAGCGCAATAGAGAATCTTCTTACCAGAAAACAACTCTTGCTCGTAGGACCCGAAACTTCATGTGATTCAACTCTATTTCGGACTGGGAAACAAATGCTAGCTCACCTTACAAGAAACACACTCTGCTTTTGAGAAAACAGCACTCTTCTACTCTACTGTGTTTCCTATGGGGTCTGAACAGTGCGCTTGCTCAGAACAAAAGAACTGTGTGCTTCCTACACACAGGGGCCATATCTAGTTCAACTCTGCTTAGGAAACTGATAAGAACAGTAGCTCATCTTCAGTCCAATACACTGTACTTGCTGCGAACAGACGCGAGTGCTATTTGCACAGTGTATGGCAATGGGAGCGCAATAGTGACTCTTCTTACCAGAAAACATCTCTTGCTCGTAGGACCAGAAACTGCATGTGATTCAACTCCATTTAGGACTGCGAAACAAACGCTAGCTCGCCTTACAAGAAACACACTCTGTTTTTTTGAAAAGAGCCCTCTTCTACTCCAAAGTGTTTCCTATGGGGTCCGAGCAGTGAGCTTGCTCAGAACAAAAGAACTGCGCTTCCTACACACACGGGCCATATCTAGTTCAACTCTGCTTAGGAAACTGACAAGAACAGTAGCTCCTCTTCAGTCCAATGCACTGTACTTGCTGGGAACAGATGCGAGTGCTATTTGTACTGTGTACGGCAATGGGAGCGCAATGTGACTTTCCTTACCAGAAAAAAACTCTTGCTCATGGGACCAAAAACTGCATGTGATTCAACTCCATTTAGGAGTGGGAAACAAACACTAGCTCGCCTTACAAGAAACACACTCTGCTTTTGAGAAAAGAGCACTCTTCTACTCTGCTGTGTTTCCTATAGGGCCAGAATAGTGAGCTTGCTCAGAAAAAAAGAACTGTGCTTCCTACACAAACGGCATTATCTAGTTCAATTCTGCTTGGGAAACTGACAAGAACAGTAGATCCTCTTCATTCCAATACACTGTACATGCTGGGAATAGACGCCAGTGCTATTTGCCCTGTGTTTGACAATGGGAGCGCAACAGTGACTCTTCTTACCAGAAAACAACTCTTGCTCATAGGACCAGAAACTGCATGTGATTCAACTCCATTTAGGACTGGGAAACAAACGCTAGTTCGCCTTACAAGAAACACACTCTGCTTTTGAGAAAAGAGCACTCTTCTACTCTACTGTGTTTCCTATAGGGCCAGAATAGTGAGCTTGCTAAGAACAAAAGAACTGTGCTTCCTACACACACGGGCTATATCTACTTCAACTCTGCTTAGGAAACTGACAAGAACAGTTGGTCCTCTTCAGTCCAATACACTGTACATGCTGGGAACAGTCGCCAGTGCTATTTGCCCTGTGTATGATAATGGGAGTGCAATAGAGACTCTTCTTACCAGAAAACAACTCTTGCTCATAGGACCCGAAACTGCATGTGATTCAACTCCATTTAGGACTGGGAAACAAACGCTAGCTGGCCTTACAAGAAACACACTCTGCTTTTGAGAAAACAGCACTCTTCTACTCTACTGTGTTTCCTATGGGGTCTGAACAGTGTGCTTGCTCAGAACAAAAGAACTGTGTTCTTGATACACACAGGGGCCATATCTAGTTCAACTCTGCTTAGGAAACTGACAAGAACAGTAGCTCATCTTCAGTCCAATACACTGTACTTGCTGCGAACAGACATGAGTGCTATTTGCACTGTGTATGGCAATGGGAGCGCAATAGTGACTCTTCTTACCAGAAAACATCTCTTTCTCGGAGGTTCAAAAACTACATGTGATTCAAATCCATTTAGGACTGGGAAACAAACTCTAGCTCGCCTTACAAGAAACACACTCTGCTTTTGAGAAAAGAGCACTCTTCTACTCTATTGTGTTTCCTATAGGGCCAAAACAGTGAGCTTGCTCAGAACAAAAGAACTGTGCTTCCTACACAGACGGTCATATCTAGTTAAATTCTGCTTAAAAAACTGACAAGAATAGTAGATCCTCTTCAGTCCAATACACTGTACTTGCTGCGAACAGACGTGAGTGCTATTTGCACTGTGTATGGCAATGGGAGCGCAATAGTGACTCTTCTTACCAGAAAACAACTCTTGCTCGTAGGACCAAAAACTGCTTGTGATTCAACTCCATTTTGGACTGGGAAACAAACACTATCTCGCCTTACAAGAAACACACTCTGGTTTTGAGAAAAGATAACTCTTCTACTCTTCTGTGTTTCCTATATTGCCAGAACAGTGAGTTTTCTGAGAAAAAAAGAACTGTGCTTCCTACACAAACGGGCCATATCTAGTTCAACTCTGCTTAGGAAACTGACAAGAACAGTAGCTCCTCTTCAGTCCAATACACTGTACTTGCTGGGAACAGACCCGAGTGCTATTTGCAGTGTATTTGGCAATTGGAGCACAATACTGAATCTTCTTACCAGAAAACAACTCTTGCTTTTAGGACCAGAAACTGCATGGGATTCAACTCCATTTCGGACTTGGAAACAAACTCTAGCTCGCCTTACAAGAAAAACACTCTGCTTTTGAGAAAAGAGCACTCTTCTACTCTACGGTGTTTTCTATTGAGTCTTTACAGTGAGCTTGCTCAGAAAAAAAGAACTGTGCTTCCTACACAAACGCTATTATCTAGTTCAATTCTGCTCGGGAAACTGACAAGAACAGTAGATCCTCTTCATTCCAATACACTGTACATGCTGGGAATAGACGCCAGTGCTATTTGCCCTGTGATTGACAATGGGAGCGCAATAGTGACTCTTCTTACCAGAAAACAACTCTTGCTGGTAGGACCAGAAACTGCATGTGATTCAACTCCATTTAGGACAGGGAAACAAACACTAACTCGCCTTACAATAAATACACTCTCCTTTTGAGAAAAGAGCACTCTTCTACTCTACTGTGTTTCCTATAGGCCCAGAATAGTGAGCTTCCTAAGAACAAAAGAACTGTGCTTCCTACACACACGGGCTATATCTAGTTCAACTCTGCTTAGGAAACTGACAAGAACAGTTGGTCCTCTTCAGTCCAATACACTGTACATGCTGGGAACAGACGCGAGTGCTATTTGCCCTGTGTATGATAATGGGAGCGCAATAGAGACTCTTCTTACCAGAAAACAACTCTTGCTCGTAGGTTCCGAAACTGCATGGGATTCAACTCCATTTCTGACTGGGAAACAAACACTACCTCGACTTACAAGAAACACACTCTGCTTTTGAGAAAAGAGCACTATTCTACTCTAAGGTGTTTCCTATGGGGTCCGAACAGTGAGCTTGCTCAGAACAAAAGAACTGTGCTTCCTACACACAGGGGCCATGTCCAGTTCAATTCTGCTTAGCAAACTGACAAGAACAGTAGCTCATCTTCAGTCCAATACACTGTACTTGCTGCGAATAGACGTGAGTGCTATTTGCACTCTGTATGGCAATGGGAGCCCAATAGTGACTCTTCTTACCAGAAAACAACTCTTGCTCGTAGGACCAGAAACTACATGGGATTCAAATCCATTTAGGACTGGGAAACAAACACTAGCTCTCGTTACAAGAAACACACTCTGCTTTTGAGAAAAGAGGACTCTTCTACTCTACAGTGTTTCCTATAGGGTCCGAACAGTGAGCTTGCTCAGAACAAAAGAACTGTGCTTCCTACACACACGGGCCATATCTAGTTCAACTCCACTGGAAACTGACAAGAACAGTAGCTCCTCTTCAGTCCAATACACTGTACTTAATGGGAACAGACGCGAGTGCTATTTGTACTGTGTATGGCAATGGAAGCACAATAGTGACTTTCCTTACCAGAAAACAACTCTTGCTCATGGGACCAAAAACTGCTTGTGATTCAACTCCATTTTGGACTGGGAAACAAACACTATCTCGCTTTACAAGAAACACACTCTGGTTTTGAGAAAAGATCACTCTTCTACTCTACTGTGTTTCCTATATTGCCAGAACAGTGAGCTTTCTCAGAACAAAAGAACTGTGCTTCCTACACAAACGGGCCATATCTAGTTCAACTCTGCTTAGGAAACTGACAAGAACAGTAGCTCCTCTTCAGTCCAATACACTGTACTTGCTGGGAACAGACGCGAGTGCTATTTGCAGTGTATGTGGCAATTGGAGCACAATATTGAATCTTCTTACCAGAAAACAACTCTTGCTCTTAGGACCAGAAACTGCATGGGATTCAACTCCATTTCGGACTTGGAAACAAACGCTAGCTCGTCTTACAAGAAACACACTCTGCTTTTGAGAAAAGAGCACTCTTCTACTCTACTCTGTTTCCTATGGGGTCTGAACAGTGAGCTTGCTCAGAACAAAAGAACTGTGCTTCCTACATACAGGGGCCATATCTAGTTCAACTCTGCTTAGGAAACTGACAAGAACAGTAGCTCCTCTTCAGTCCAATACACTGTACTTGCTGGAGCAGACGTGAGGGCTATATATGGCAAAGGGAGCACAATAGTGACTTTCCTTACCAGAAAACATCCCTTGCTCGTAGGACCAGAAACTGCATGTGATTAAACTCCATTTTGGACTGAAAAACAAATGCTACCTCGGCTTACAAGAAACACACTCCGCTTTTGAGAAAAGAGCACTCTTCTATTCTACTGTGTTTCCTATGGGGTCCGAACAGTGAGCTTGCTCAGAACAAAAGAACTGTGCTTTCTACACACACGGGCCATATCTAGTTCAACTCTGCTTAAAAAACTGACAAGAACAGTAGCTCCTCTTCAGTCCAATACACTGTACTTGCTGGAAACAGACGCGAGTGCTATTGGCCCTGTGTATGGCAATGGGAACAAAATAGTGACTCTTCTTACCAGAAAACAACTCTTGCTTGTAGGACCAGAAACTGCATGTGATTCAACTCCATTTAGGACTGGGAAACAAACGCTAGCTCGCCTTAGAAGAAAGACACTCTGCTTTTGAGAAAAGAGCACTCTTCTACTTTACTGTGTTTCCTATAGGGCCAGAAGAGTGAGCTTGCTCAGAACAAAAGAACTGTGCTTCCTACACACACAGGCCATATCTAGTTCAACTCTGCTTAGGAAACTGACAAGAACGGTAGCTCCTCTTCAGTCCAATACACTGTACTTGCTAGGAACAGACGTGAGTGCTATTTGAACTGTGTAGGGCAAAGGGAGCATAGTGACTTTCCTTACTAGAAAACATCCCTTGCTCATAGGACCAAAAACTGCATGTGATTCAACTCCATTTATTACTGGGAAACAAACGCTAGCTCACCTTAAAAGAAACACACTCTGCTTTTGAGAAAAGAGCACTCTTCTACTCTACTGTGTTTCCTATAGGGCAAGAACAGTGAGCTTGCTCAGAACAAAAGAACTGTGCTTCCTACGCACACGGGCTATATCTAGTTCAACTCTGCTTAGGAAACTGACAAGAACAGTAGCTTCTCTTCAGTCCAATACACTGTACTTGCTAGGAGCTGACGCGAGTGCAATTTGCACTGTTTATGGCAATGGTAGCACTATAGTGACTCTTCTTACCAGAAAACAACTCTTGCTCGCCAGACCAGAAACTGCATGTGATTCAACTCCATTATGGACTGGGAAACAAACGCTAGCTCGCCTTACAAGAAACACACTCTGCTTTTGAGAAAAGAGCACTCTTCTACTCTTCTGTGTTTCCTATAGGGCCAGAAGAGTGAGCTTGCTCTGAACAAATGATTTGTGCTTCCTTAACACACGGGCCATATATAGTTCAACTCTGCTTAGGAAACTGACAAGAACAGTAGCTCCTCTTCAGTCTAATACACTGTACTTGCTGGGAACAGACGCGAGTGCTATTTGCCCTGTGTATGGGAATGGGAGTGCAATAGTGACTCTCCTTACCAGAAAACAACTCTTGCTTGTAGGACCAGAAACTGCATGTGATTCAACTCCTTTAGGTCTTGGAAACAAACGCTAGCTTGCCGTAGAAGAAACACACTCTGCTTTTGAGAAAAGAGCACTCTTCTACTCTACTGTGTTTCCTATAGGGCCAGAACAGTGAGCTTGCTCAGAAAAAAAGAACTGTGCTTCCTACACACACGGCCATATTTAGTTCAACTCTGCTTAGGAAACTGACAAGAACAGTAGATCCTCTTCTCTCCAATACACTGTACTTGCTGGGAACAGACACAAGTGCTATTTGCACTGTGTATGGCAATGGTAGCACAATAGTGACTCTTCTTACCAGAAAACAACTCTTGCTCGTAGGACCAGAAACTGCATGTGATTCAACTCCATTTAGGACTGGGAAACAAACGCCAGCTCGCCTTACAAAAAACACACTCTGCTTTTGAATAAAGAGCACTCTCCTACTCTTCTGTGTTTCCTATAGGTCCAGAACAGTAAGCTTGCTCAGAACAAAAGAACTGTGTTTCCTACACACACGGGCCATATCTACTTCAACTCTGCTGAGGAAACAGACAAGAACAGTAGCTCCTCTTTTGTCCAATACTCTGTACTTGCTGGGAACAGACGCCAGTGCTATTTGCGCTGTGTATGGAAATGGGAGCGCAATAGTGACTCTTTTTACCAGAAAACAACTGTTGCTCCTAGGAACAGAAACTGCATGTGATTCAACTCCACTTAGGACTGGGAAACAAACGCTAGTTCGCCTTACAACAAACACAATCTGCTTTTGAGAAAAGAGCACTCTTTTACTCTACTGTGTTTCCTATAGGGCCAGAACAGTGAGCTTGCTCAGAACAAAAGAACTGTGCTTCCTACACACAGGGGCCATATCTAGTTCAACTCTGCTTAGGAAACTGACAAGAACAGTAGCTCCTCTTCAATCCAATACACTGTACTTGCACATAGCAGACGTGAGTGCTATTTGCACTGTGTATGGCAATGGGAGCGCAATAGTGACTCCTCTTACCAGAAAACAACTCTTGCTCGTAGGGCCAGAAACTGCATGAGATTCAACTCCGTTTCTGACTGGGAAACAAACACTAGCCAGCCTTACAAGAAACACACTCTGCTTCTGAAAAGAGCACTCTTCTACTCTACTGTGTTTCCTATGGGGTCCGAACAGTGAGCTTGCTCAGAACAAAGAAATGTGCTTCCTACACACACGGGCCATATCTAGTTCAACTCTTCTTAGGAAATTGACAAGAACAGTAGATCCTCTTCAGTCCAATACACTGTACATACTGGGAACAGATGCGAGTGCTATTTGCCTTGTGTATGGCAATGGGAGCGCAATAGTTAATCTTCTTAGCAGAAAACAACTCTTGCTTGTTGGACCAGAAACTGCATGTGATTCAAGTCCATTTAGGACTTGGAAAGAAATGCTAGCTCGCCTTAGGAAAAACACAGTCTGCTTTTGAGAAAAGAGCACTCTTCTACTCTACTGTGTTTCCTATAGGGCCTGAACAGTGAGCTTGCTCAGAACAAAAGAACTGTGTTTCCTACACACATGGGCCATATCTAGTTCAACTCTGCTTAGGAAACTGACAAGAGCAGTAGCTCCTCTTCAGTCCAATACACTGTACTTAATGGGAACAGACGCAAGTGCTATTTGCACTGTGTATGGCAAAGGGAGCACAATAGTGACTTTCCTTTCCAGAAAACAAGTCTTGCTTGTAGGACAGAAACACCATGTGATTCAACTCCATTTAGGACTGGGAAACAAACGCTAGCTCGCCTTACAAGAAAAACACTCTGTTTTGGTGAAAAGAGCACTCTTCTACTCTACTGTGTTTCTTATAGGCCAGAAGAGTGAGCTTGCTCAGAACAAAAGAACTGTGCTTCCTACACACACGGGCTATATCTAGTTCAACTCTGTTTAGGAAACTGACAAGAACAATAGCTCCTCTTCAGTCCTATACACTGTACTTGCTGGGAGCAGACGCGAGTGCTATTTGCACTGTGTATGGCAATGGGAGCGCAATAGTGACTCTTCTTACCAGAAAACAACTCTTGCTGTTAGGACCAGAAACTGCATGGGATTCAACTCCATTTAGGACTGGGAAACAAAAGCTAGCTCGCCTTACAAGAAACACACTCTGCTTTTGAGAAAAGAGCAATCTTCTACTCTACTTTGTTTCCTATAGAGCCAAAACAGTTAGCTTGCTCAGAACAAAAGAACTGTGCTTCCTACACACACGGGCCATATCTAGTTCCACTCTGCTTAGGAGACTGACAAGAACAGTAGCTCCTCTTCTGTCCAATACACTGTACTTGCAAAGAACATTAGCGAGAGTTGTTAGCACTGTGTATGGCAATAGAAGCGCAATAGTGACTCTTCTTAGCAGAAAACAACTCTTGCTCATAGGACAAGGAACTGCATGTAATTCAACTCCATTTAGGACTGGGAACAAAATGCTTGCTCACCTTACCAGAAACACACTCTGCTTTTGAGAAAAGAGCACTCTTCTACTCTTCTGTGTTTCCTATAGGACCAGAACAGTGAGCTTGCTCAGAACAAAAGAACTGTGCTTCCTACACACACGGGCCACATCTCGTTCAACTCGGCTTAGGAAACTGACAAGAACAGTAGCTCCTCTTCAGTCCAATACATTGTACTTGCTGGGAGCAGTCACGAGTGCTATTTGCACTGTGTATGGCAATGGGAGCGAAATAGTGACTCTTCTTGCCAGAAAAAAACTCTTGCACATAGGACCAGAAACAGCATGGGACTCAACTCTGCTTCTGACTGGGAAACAAACACTAGCTAGCCTTACAAGAAACACACTCTGCTTTTGAGAAACGAGAACTCTTCTACTCTACTGTGTTTACTATGGGGTCTGAAAATTGAGCTTGCTCAGAACAAAAGAACTGTGCTTCACACACACGGGCCATATCTAGTTTAACTCTGCTTAGGAAACTGACAAGAACAGTAGCTCCTCTTCTGTCCAATACACTGTACTTGCTGGGAACAGACTCGAGTGCTATTTGCACTGAGTATGGCAATGGTAGCACAATAGTGACTCTTGTTACCAGAAAACAACTCTTGCTCATAGGACCAGAAACTGCATGTGATTCAACTCCATTTAGGAGTGGGAAACAAACGCTAGATCGCATTACAAGAAACAAACTCTGCTTCTGAGAAAAGAGCACTCTTCTACTCTTCTGTGTTTCCTATAGGGCCAGAACAGTGAACTTGCTCAGAACAAAAGAACTGTGCTTCCTACACACACGGGACATATCTAGTTCAACTCTGCTTAGGAAACTGACAAGAACAGTAGCTACTCTTCAGTCCAATACACTGTACTTGCTGGGAACAGACGTGAGTGCTATTTGCACTGTTTATGGCAAAGGGAGAACAATAGTGACTTTCTTTTCCAGAAAACATCCCTTGCTCATAGGTCCAGAAACTGCATGTGATTCAACTCCATTTTGGACTGGGAAACAAACGCTAGCTCGCCTTACAAGAAACACACTCTGCTTTTGAGAAAAGAGCACTTTTCTATTCTACTGTGTTTCCTATGGGGTCCGAACAGTGAGCTTGCTCAGAACAAGAGAACTGTGTTTCCTACACACACGGGCCATATCTAGTTCAATTCTGCTTAGGAAATTGACAAGAACAGTAGCTCATCTTCAGTCCAATACACTGTACTTGCTGCGAACAGACATGAGTGCTATTTGCACTGTGTATGGCAATGGGAGCGCAATAGTGACTCTTTTTACCAGAAAACAACTCTTGCTCGTAGGACCAAAAACTGCTTGTGATTCAACTCCATTTTGGACTGGGAAACAAACACTATCTCGCCTTACAAGAAACACACTCTGTTTTTGAGAAAAGATAACTCTTCTACTTAACTGTGTTTCCTATTATGGCAAAACAGTGAGTTTTCTCAGAGCAAAAGAACTGTGCTTCCTACACAAACGGGCCATATCTAGTTCAACTCTGCTTAGGAAACAGACAAGAACAGTAGCTCCTCTTCTGTCCAATACACTGTACTTGCTGGGAACAGACGCGAGTGCTATTTGCAGTGTATGTAGCAATTGGAGCACAATACTGAATCTTCTTACCAGAAAACAACTCTTGCCCTTAGGACCAGAAACTGCATGGGATTCAACTCCGTTTCGGACTTGGAAACAAACGCTAGCTCGCCTTACAAGAAACACACTCTGCTTTTGAGAAAAGAGCACTCTTCTACTCTATGGTGTTTCCTATGGGGTCTGAACAGTGAGCTTGCTAAGAACAAAAGAACTGTGCTTCCTACACAAACGGCGTTATCTAGTTCAATTCTGCTCGGGAAACTGACAAGAACAGTAGATCCTCTTCATTCCAATACACTGTACATGCTGGGAATAGACGCCAGTGCTATTTGCCCTGTGTTTGACAATGGGAGCGCAACAGTGACTCTTCTTACCAGAAAACAACTCTTGCTCGTAGGACCAGAAACTGCATGTGATTCAACTCCATTTAGGCCTAGGAAACAAACGCTAGCTCGCCTTACAAGAAACACACTCTCCTTTTGAGAAAAGAGCACTCTTCTACTCTACTGTGTTTCCTATGGGGTCTGAACAGTGTGCTTGCTCAGAACAAAAGAACTGTGTGCTTCCTACACACAGGGGCCATATCTAGTTAAACTCTGCTTAGGAAACTGACAAGAACAGTAGCTCATCTTCAGTCCAATACACTGTACTTGCTGCGAACAGACGTGAGTGCTCTTTGCACAGTGTATGGCAATGGGAGAGCAATAGTGACTCTTCTTACCAGAAAACATCTCTTGCTCGTAGGACCAAAAACTACATGTGATTCAACTCCATTTAGGACTGGGAAACAAACGCTAGATCGCCTTACAAGAAACACACTCTGCTTTTGAGAAAAGAGGACTCTTCTAATCTACAGTGTTTCCTATGGTGTCCGAACAGTGAGCTTGCTCAGAACAAACGAACTGTGCTTCCTACACACAGGGGCCATTTCTAGTTCAACTCCCCTTGAAACTTGACAAGAACAGTAGCTCCTCTTCACTCCAATACACTGTACTTAATGGGAACAGACGCGAGTGCTATTTGCACTGTGTATGGCAATGGGAGCACAATAGTGACTTTCCATACCAGAAAACAACTCTTGCTCATGGGACCAAAAACTGCTTGTGATTCAACTCTATTTTGGACTGGGAAACAAACACTATCTCGCCTTACAAGAAACACACTCTGCTTTTGAGAAAAGATCACTCTTCTACTCTACTGTGTTTCCTATATTGCCAGAACAGTGAGCTTTCTCAGAACAAAAGAACTGTGCTTCCTACACAAACGGGCCATATCTAGTTCAACTCTGCTTAGGAAACTGACAAGAACAGTAGCTCCTCTTCAGTCCAATACACTGTACTTGCTGGGAACAGACGCGAGTGCTATTTGCAGTGTATGTGGCAATTGGAGCACAATACTGAATCTTCTTACCAGAAAACAACTCTTGCTCGTAGGACCAGAAACTGCATGTGATTCAACTCGATTTAGGACTGGGAAACAAATGCTAGCTCGCCTTACAAGAAACAAACTCTGCTTCTGAGAAAAGAGCACTCTTCTACTCTTCTGTGTTTCCTATAGGGCCAGAACAGTGAGCTTGCTCAGAACAAAAGAACTGTGCTTCCTACACACACGGGCCATATCTAGTAAAACTCTGCTTATGAAACTGACAAGAACAGTAGCTCCTCTTCTCTCCAATACTCTGTACTTGCTGGGAACAGACGCCTGTGCTATTTGCACTGTTTATGGCAAAGGGAGCACAATAGTGACTTTCCTTACCAGAAAACATCCCTTGGACGTAGGACCAAAAACTGCATGTGATTCAACTCCATTTAGGACTGGAAAACAAACGCTAGCTCACCTTACAAGAAAAAAACTCTGCTTTTGAGAAAAGAGCACTCTTCTACTCTACTGTGTTTCCTATAGGGCCAGAACAGTGAGCTTGCTCAGAACAAAAGAACTGTGCTTCCTACACACACGGGCCATATCTACTTCAACTCTGCTTAGG
Source organism: Peromyscus eremicus (assembly GCF_949786415.1). Taxonomy (NCBI): domain Eukaryota; kingdom Metazoa; phylum Chordata; class Mammalia; order Rodentia; family Cricetidae; genus Peromyscus; species Peromyscus eremicus. The sequence continues at coordinate 67,219 of NW_026734914.1, read as the reverse complement.
AAACTGACAAGAACAGTAGCTCCTCTTCTGTCCAATACACTGTACTTGCTGGGAACAGACTCGAGTGCCATTTGCACTGAGTATGGCAATGGTAGCACAATAGTGACTCTTCTTACCAGAAAACAACTCTTGCTCATAGGACCAGAAACTGCATATGATTCAACTCCATTTAGGAGTGGGAAACAAACGCTAGCTCGTCTTACAAGAAACAAGCTCTGCTTCTGAGAAAAGAGCACTCTTCTACTCTTCTGTGTTTCCTATAGGGCCAGAACAGTGAGCTTGCTCAGAACAAAAGAACTGTGCTTCCTACACACACGGGCCATATCTAGTTCAACTCTGCTTAGGAAACTGACAAGAACAGTAGCTCCTCTTCAGTCCAATACACTGTACTTGCTGGGAACAGATGCGAGTGCTATTTGCACTGTGTATGGCAAAGGGAGCACAATAGTGACTTTCCTTTCCAGAAAACAAGTCTTGCTCGTAAGACAGAAACTCCATGTGATTCAACTCCATTTAGGACTGGGAAACAAACGCTAGCTCGCCTTACAAGTAAAACACTCTGCTTTTGAGAAAAGAGCACTCTTCTACTCTACTGTGTTTCTTATAGGCCAGAAGAGTGAGCTTGCTCAGAACAAAAGAACTGTGCTTCCTACACACACAGGGTATATCTAGTTCAACTCTGTTTAGGAAACTGACAAGAACATTAGCTCCTCTTCAATCCAATACACTGTACTTGCTGGGAGCAGACCCGAGTGCTATTTGCACTGTGTATGGCAATGGGAGCGCAATAGTGACTCTTCTTACCAGAAAACAACTCTTGCTCCTAGGACCAGAAACTGCATGGGATTCAACTCCATTTAGGACTGGGAAACAAAAGCTAGCTCGCCTTACAAGAAACACACTCTGCTTTTGAGAAAAGAGCACTCTTCTACTCTACTTTGTTTCCTATAGGGCCAAAACGGTGAGCTAGCTCAGAACAAAAGAACTGTGCTTCCTACACACACGAGCCATATCTAGTTTAACTCTGCTTAGGAAACTGACAAGAGCAGTAGATCCTCTTCAGTCCAATACACTGTACATGCTGGGATCAGACGCCAGTGCTATTTGCCCTGTGTATGACAATGGGAGCGCAATAGTGACTCTTCTTTCCAGAAAACAACTCTTGCTCCTAGGATAAGAAATTACATGTGATTCAACTCCATTTAGGACTGGGAAACAAACGCTAGCTCGCCTTACAAGAAATACACTCTGCTTTTGAGAAAAGAGCACTCTTCTACTCTACTGTGTTTCGTATGGTGTCCGATCAGTGAGCTTGCTCAGAACAAAAGAACTGTGCTTCCTACACACACGGGCCATATCTAGTTCAACTCTGCTTAGGAAACTGACAAGAACAGTAGCTCCTCTTCTGTCCAATACACTGTACTTGCAAAGAACAGTAGCGAGAGTTGTTTGCACTGTGTATGGCAATAGGAGCGGAATAGTGACTCTTCTTACCAGAAAACAACTCTTGCTCGTAGGACCAGAAACCGCATGTGATTCAACTCCATTTAGGACTGGGAAACCAACGCTAGCTCACCTTACAGGAAACACACTCTGCTTTTGAGAAAAGAGCACTCTTCTACTCTTCTGTGTTTCCTATAGGGCCAGAATAGTGAGCTTGCTCAGAACAAAAGAACTGTGCTTCCTACACACACGAGCCATATCTAGTTCAACTCTGCTTAGGAAACTGACAAGAACAGTAGCTCCTCTTCAGTCCAATACACTGTACTTGCTGGGAACAGACGTGAGTGCTATTTTCACTGTTTATCGCAAAGGGAGCACAATAGTGACTTTCCTTACCAGAATACATCCCTTGCTCGTAGGACTTGAAACTGCATGTGATTCAACTCCATTTTGGACTGGGAAACAAACGCTAGCTCGCTTTACAAGAAACACACTCTGCTTTTGAGAAAAGAGCACTCTTCTATTCTACTGTGTTTCCTCTGGGGTCCGAACAGTGAGCTTGCTCAGAACAAAAGAACTGTGCTTCCTACACACACGGGCCATATCTAGTTCAACTCTGCCTCGGAAACTGACAAGAACAGTAGATCCAATTCAGTCCAATACACTGTACATGCTGGGAACAGACGCCAGTGCTATTTGCTCTGTGTATGACAATGGGAGCGCAATAGTGACTCTTCTTATCAGAAAACAACTTTTGCTCCTAGGATCAGAAACTGCATGTGATTCAACTCCATTTAGGACTTGGAAACAAACGCTAGCTCGTCTTACAAGAAACACACTCTACTTTTGAGAAAAGAGCACTCTTCTACTCTACTGTGTTTCCTATAGGGCCAGAACAGTGAGCTTGCTCAGAACAAAAGAACTGTGCTTCCTACACACACGGGCCATATCTACTTCAACTCTGCTTAGGAAACTGACAAGAACAGTAGCTCCTCTTCTGTCCAATACACTGTACTTGCTGGGAACAGACTCGAGTGCCATTTGCACTGAGTATGGCAATGGTAGCACAATAGTGACTCTTCTTACCAGAAAACAACTCTTGCTCATAGGACCAGAAACTGCATATGATTCAACTCCATTTAGGAGTGGGAAACAAACGCTAGCTCGTCTTACAAGAAACAAGCTCTGCTTCTGAGAAAAGAGCACTCTTCTACTCTTCTGTGTTTCCTATAGGGCCAGAACAGTGAGCTTGCTCAGAACAAAAGAACTGTGCTTCCTACACACACGGGCCATATCTAGTTCAACTCTGCTTAGGAAACTGACAAGAACAGTAGCTCCTCTTCAGTCCAATACACTGTACTTGCTGGGAACAGATGCGAGTGCTATTTGCACTGTGTATGGCAAAGGGAGCACAATAGTGACTTTCCTTTCCAGAAAACAAGTCTTGCTCGTAAGACAGAAACTCCATGTGATTCAACTCCATTTAGGACTGGGAAACAAACGCTAGCTCGCCTTACAAGTAAAACACTCTGCTTTTGAGAAAAGAGCACTCTTCTACTCTACTGTGTTTCTTATAGGCCAGAAGAGTGAGCTTGCTCAGAACAAAAGAACTGTGCTTCCTACACACACAGGGTATATCTAGTTCAACTCTGTTTAGGAAACTGACAAGAACATTAGCTCCTCTTCAATCCAATACACTGTACTTGCTGGGAGCAGACCCGAGTGCTATTTGCACTGTGTATGGCAATGGGAGCGCAATAGTGACTCTTCTTACCAGAAAACAACTCTTGCTCCTAGGACCAGAAACTGCATGGGATTCAACTCCATTTAGGACTGGGAAACAAAAGCTAGCTCGCCTTACAAGAAACACACTCTGCTTTTGAGAAAAGAGCACTCTTCTACTCTACTTTGTTTCCTATAGGGCCAAAACGGTGAGCTAGCTCAGAACAAAAGAACTGTGCTTCCTACACACACGAGCCATATCTAGTTTAACTCTGCTTAGGAAACTGACAAGAGCAGTAGATCCTCTTCAGTCCAATACACTGTACATGCTGGGATCAGACGCCAGTGCTATTTGCCCTGTGTATGACAATGGGAGCGCAATAGTGACTCTTCTTTCCAGAAAACAACTCTTGCTCCTAGGATAAGAAATTACATGTGATTCAACTCCATTTAGGACTGGGAAACAAACGCTAGCTCGCCTTACAAGAAATACACTCTGCTTTTGAGAAAAGAGCACTCTTCTACTCTACTGTGTTTCGTATGGTGTCCGATCAGTGAGCTTGCTCAGAACAAAAGAACTGTGCTTCCTACACACACGGGCCATATCTAGTTCAACTCTGCTTAGGAAACTGACAAGAACAGTAGCTCCTCTTCTGTCCAATACACTGTACTTGCAAAGAACAGTAGCGAGAGTTGTTTGCACTGTGTATGGCAATAGGAGCGGAATAGTGACTCTTCTTACCAGAAAACAACTCTTGCTCGTAGGACCAGAAACCGCATGTGATTCAACTCCATTTAGGACTGGGAAACCAACGCTAGCTCACCTTACAGGAAACACACTCTGCTTTTGAGAAAAGAGCACTCTTCTACTCTTCTGTGTTTCCTATAGGGCCAGAATAGTGAGCTTGCTCAGAACAAAAGAACTGTGCTTCCTACACACACGAGCCATATCTAGTTCAACTCTGCTTAGGAAACTGACAAGAACAGTAGCTCCTCTTCAGTCCAATACACTGTACTTGCTGGGAACAGACGTGAGTGCTATTTTCACTGTTTATCGCAAAGGGAGCACAATAGTGACTTTCCTTACCAGAATACATCCCTTGCTCGTAGGACTTGAAACTGCATGTGATTCAACTCCATTTTGGACTGGGAAACAAACGCTAGCTCGCTTTACAAGAAACACACTCTGCTTTTGAGAAAAGAGCACTCTTCTATTCTACTGTGTTTCCTCTGGGGTCCGAACAGTGAGCTTGCTCAGAACAAAAGAACTGTGCTTCCTACACACACGGGCCATATCTAGTTCAACTCTGCCTCGGAAACTGACAAGAACAGTAGATCCAATTCAGTCCAATACACTGTACATGCTGGGAACAGACGCCAGTGCTATTTGCTCTGTGTATGACAATGGGAGCGCAATAGTGACTCTTCTTATCAGAAAACAACTTTTGCTCCTAGGATCAGAAACTGCATGTGATTCAACTCCATTTAGGACTTGGAAACAAACGCTAGCTCGTCTTACAAGAAACACACTCTACTTTTGAGAAAAGAGCACTCTTCTACTCTACTGTGTTTCCTATGGGGTCCGAACAGTGAGCTTGCTCAGAACAAAAGAACTGTGCTGCCTACACACACGGGCCATATCTAGTTCAACTCTGCTTAGGAAACTGACAAGAACAGTAGCTCCTCTTCTGTCCAATACACTGTACTTGCAAAGAACAGTAGCAAGTGTTGTTTGCACTGTGTATGGCAATAGGAGGGCAATAGTGACTCTTCTTATCAGAAAACAACTCTTGCTCATAGGACAAGAAACTGCATGTAATTCAACTCCATTTAGGACTGGGAAACAAACGCTAGCTCGCCTTACAGGAAACACACTCTGCTTTTGAGAAAAGAGCACTCTTCTACTCTACTGTGTTTCCTATAGTGTCCGAACAGTGAGCTTGCTCAGAACAAAAGAACTGTGCTTCCTACACACACGGGCCATATCTAGTTCAACTCTGCTTAGGAAACTGACAAGAACAGTAGCTCCTCTTCTGTCCAATACACTGTACTTGAAAAGAACAGTAGCAAGTGTTGTTTGCACTGTGTATGGCAATAGGAGCGCAATAGTGACTCTTTTTACCAGAAAACAACTCTTGCTCATAGGACAAGAAACTGCATGTAATTCAACTCCATTTAGGACTGGGAAAAGAAAGCTAGCTCACCTTACAAGAAACACACTCTGCTTCTGAGAAAAGAGCACTCTTCTCCTCTTCTGTGTTTCCTATAGGGCCAGAACAGTGAGCTTGCTCAGAACAAAAGAACTGTGCTTCCTACACACACGAGCCATATCTAGTTCAACTCTGCTTAGGAAACTCACAAGAACAGTAGCTCCTCTTCAGTCCAATACACTGTACTTGCTGGGAACAGACGTGAGTGCTATTTTCACTGTTTATCGCAAAGGGAGCACAATAGTGACTTTCCTTACCAGAATACATCCCTTGCTTGTAGGACCAGAAACTGCATGTGATTCAACTCCATTTTGGACTGGGAAACAAACGCTAGCTCGCCTTACAAGAAACACACTCTGCTTTTGAGAAAAGAGCACTCTTCTATTCTACTGTGTTTCCTATGGGGTCCGAACAGTGAGCTTGCTCAGAACAAAAGAACTGTGCTTCCTACACACACGGGCCATATCTAGTTCAACTCTGCTTAGGAAACTGACAAGAACAGTAGATTATCTTCAGTCCAATACACTGTACATGCTGGGAACAGACGCCATTGCTATTTGCCCTGTGTATGACAATGGGAGTGCAATAGTTACTCTTCTTACCAGAAAACAACTCTTGCTCGTAGGACCAGAAACTGCATGTGATTCAACTCCATTTAGGACTGGGAAACAAACGCTAGCTCGCTTTACAAGAAAACACTCTGCTTTTGAGAAAAGAGCACTCTTCTATTCTACTGTGTTTCCTATGGGGTCCGAACAGTGAGCTTGCTCAGAACAAAAGAACTGTGCTTTCTACACACACGGGCCATATCTAGTTCAACTCTGCTTAGGAAACTGACAAGAACAGTAGATCTTCTTCAGTCCAATACACTTTATATGCTGGGAACAGACGCCAGTGCTATTTGCCCCTTGTATGACAATGGGAGCACAATAGTGACTCTTCTTACCATAATACAACTCTTGCTCGTAGGACCAGAAACTGCATGTGATTGAACTCCATTTAGGACTGGGAAACAAACGCTAGCTCGCCTTAGAAGAAACACATTCTGCTTTTGAGAGAAGAGCACTCTTCTACTCTACTGTGTTTCCTATAGGGCCAGAAGAATGAGCTTGCTCAGAAAAAAAAGAAGTGTACTTCCTACACACACGGGCCATATCTAGTTCAACTTTGCTTAGGAAACTGACAAGAACTGTAGATCCTCTTCAGTCCAATACACTGTACTTGCTGGGAACAGATGCGAGTGCTATTTGCACTGTGTATGGCAAAGGGAGCACAATAGTGACTTTCCTTTCCAGAAAACAAGTCTTGCTCGTAAGACAGAAACTCCATGTGATTCAACTCCATTTAGGACTGGGAAACAAACGCTAGCTCACCTTACAAGTAAAACACTCTGCTTTTGAGAAAAGAGCACTCTTCTACTCTACTGTGTTTCTTATAGGCCAGAAGAGTGAGCTTGCTCAGAACAAAAGAACTGTGCTTCCTACACACACAGGGTATATCTAGTTCAACTCTGTTTAGGAAACTGACAAGAACATTAGCTCCTCTTCAATCCAATACACTGTACTTGCTGGGAGCAGACCCGAATGCTATTTGCACTGTGTATGGCAATGGGAGCGCAATAGTGACTCTTCTTACCAGAAAACAACTCTTGCTCCTAGGACCAGAAACTGCATGGGATTCAACTCCATTTAGGACTGGGAAACAAAAGCTAGCTCGTCTTACAAGAAACACACTCTGCTTTTGAGAAAAGAGCACTCTTCTACTCTACTTTGTTTCCTATAGGGCCAAAACGGTGAGCTAGCTCAGAACAAAAGAACTGTGCTTCCTACACACACGAGCCATATCTAGTTTAACTCTGCTTAGGAAACTGACAAGAACAGTAGATCCTCTTCAGTCCAATACACTGTACATGCTGGGATCAGATGCCAGTGCTATTTGCCCAGTGTATGACAATGGGAGCGCAATAGTGACTCTTCTTACCAGAAAACAACTCTTGCTCCTAGGATAAGAAATTACATGTGATTCAACTCCATTTAGGACTGGGAAACAAACGCTAGCTCGCCTTACAAGAAATACACTCTGCTTTGGAGAAAAGAGCACTCTTCTACTCTACTGTGTTTCGTATGGGGTCCGATCAGTGAGCTTGCTCAGAACAAAAGAACTGTGCTTCCTACACACACGGGCCATATCTAGTTCAACTCTGCTTAGGAAACTGACAAGAACAGTAGCTCCTCTTCTGTCCAATACACTGTACTTGCAAAGAACAGTAGCGAGAGTTGTTTGCACTGTGTATGGCAATAGGAGCGGAATAGTGACTCTTCTTACCAGAAAACAACTCTTGCTCGTAGGACCAGAAACCGCATGTGATTCAACTCCATTTAGGACTGGGAAACCAACGCTAGCTCACCTTACAGGAAACACACTCTGCTTTTGAGAAAAGAGCACTCTTCTACTCTTCTGTGTTTCCTATAGGGCCAGAATAGTGAGCTTGCTCAGAACAAAAGAACTGTGCTTCCTACACACACGAGCCATATCTAGTTCAACTCTGCTTAGGAAACTGACAAGAACAGTAGCTCCTCTTCAGTCCAATACACTGTACTTGCTGGGAACAGACGTGAGTGCTATTTTCACTGTTTATCGCAAAGGGAGCACAATAGTGACTTTCCTTACCAGAATACATCCCTTGCTCGTAGGACCAGAAAATGCATGTGATTCAACTCCATTTTGGACTGGGAAACAAACGCTAGCTCGCTTTACAAGAAACACACTCTGCTTTTGAGAAAAGAGCACTCTTCTATTCTACTGTGTTTCCTCTGGGGTCCGAACAGTGAGCTTGCTCAGAACAAAAGAACTGTGCTTCCTACACACACGGGCCATATCTAGTTCAACTCTGCCTCGGAAACTGACAAGAACAGTAGATCCAATTCAGTCCAATACACTGTACATGCTGGGAACAGACGCCAGTGTTATTTGCTCTGTGTATGACAATGGGAGCGCAATAGTGACTCTTCTTATCAGAAAACAACTTTTGCTCCTAGGATCAGAAACTGCATGTGATTCAACTCCATTTAGGACTTGGAAACAAACGCTAGCTCGTCTTACAAGAAACACACTCTACTTTTGAGAAAAGAGCACTCTTCTACTCTACTGTGTTTCCTATGGGGTCCGAACAGTGAGCTTGCTCAGAACAAAAGAACTGTGCTGCCTACACACACGGGCCATATCTAGTTCAACTCTGCTTAGGAAACTGACAAGAACAGTAGCTCCTCTTCTGTCCAATACACTGTACTTGCAAAGAACAGTAGCAAGTGTTGTTTGCACTGTGTATGGCAATAGGAGGGCAATAGTGTCTCTTCTTATCAGAAAACAACTCTTGCTCATAGGACAAGAAACTGCATGTAATTCAACTCCATTTAGGACTGGGAAACAAACGCTAGCTCGCCTTACAGGAAACACACTCTGCTTTTGAGAAAAGAGCACTCTTCTACTCTACTGTGTTTCCTATAGTGTCCGAACAGTGAGCTTGCTCAGAACAAAAGAACTGTGCTTCCTACACACACGGGCCATATCTAGTTCAACTCTGCTTAGGAAACTGACAAGAACAGTAGCTCCTCTTCTGTCCAATACACTGTACTTGAAAAGAACAGTAGCAAGTGTTGTTTGCACTGTGTATGGCAATAGGAGCGCAATAGTGACTCTTTTTACCAGAAAACAACTCTTGCTCATAGGACAAGAAACTGCATGTAATTCAACTCCATTTAGGACTGGGAAAAGAAAGCTAGCTCACCTTACAAGAAACACACTCTGCTTCTGAGAAAAGAGCACTCTTCTCCTCTTCTGTGTTTCCTATAGGGCCAGAACAGTGAGCTTGCTCAGAACAAAAGAACTGTGCTTCCTACACACACGAGCCATATCTAGTTCAACTCTGCTTAGGAAACTCACAAGAACAGTAGCTCCTCTTCAGTCCAATACACTGTACTTGCTGGGAACAGACGTGAGTGCTATTTTCACTGTTTATCGCAAAGGGAGCACAATAGTGACTTTCCTTACCAGAATACATCCCTTGCTCGTAGGACCAGAAACTGCATGTGATTCAACTCCATTTTGGACTGGGAAACAAACGCTAGCTCGCCTTACAAGAAACACACTCTGCTTTTGAGAAAAGAGCACTCTTCTATTCTACTGTGTTTCCTATGGGGTCCGAACAGTGAGCTTGCTCAGAACAAAAGAACTGTGCTTCCTACACACACGGGCCATATCTAGTTCAACACTGCTTAGGAAACTGACAAGAACAGTAGATTATCTTCAGTCCAATACACTGTACATGCTGGGAACAGACGCCATTGCTATTTGCCCTGTGTATGACAATGGGAGTGCAATAGTTACTCTTCTTACCAGAAAACAACTCTTGCTCGTAGGACCAGAAACTGCATGTGATTCAACTCCATTTAGGACTGGGAAACAAACGCTAGCTCGCTTTACAAGAAAACACTCTGCTTTTGAGAAAAGAGCACTCTTCTATTCTACTGTGTTTCCTATGGGGTCCGAACAGTGAGCTTGCTCAGAACAAAAGAACTGTGCTTTCTACACACACGGGCCATATCTAGTTCAACTCTGCTTAGGAAACTGACAAGAACAGTAGATCTTCTTCAGTCCAATACACTTTATATGCTGGGAACAGACGCCAGTGCTATTTGCCCCTTGTATGACAATGGGAGCACAATAGTGACTCTTCTTACCATAATACAACTCTTGCTCGTAGGACCAGAAACTGCATGTGATTGAACTCCATTTAGGACTGGGAAACAAACGCTAGCTCGCCTTAGAAGAAACACATTCTGCTTTTGAGAGAAGAGCACTCTTCTACTCTACTGTGTTTCCTATAGGGCCAGAAGAATGAGCTTGCTCAGAAAAAAAAGAAGTGTACTTCCTACACACACGGGCCATATCTAGTTCAACTTTGCTTAGGAAACTGACAAGAACTGTAGATCCTCTTCAGTCCAATACACTGTACATCCTGGGAACAGACGCGAGTCCTCTTTGCCCTGTGTATGGCAATGGGAACACAATAGTGACTCTTCATACTAGAAAACAACTCTTGCTTGTAGGACCAGAAACTGCATGTGATTCAACTCCATTTAGGACTGGGAAACAAAAGCTAGCTCGCCTTACAAGAAACACACTCTGCTTTTGAGAAAGGAGCACTCTTCTACTCTACTGTGTTTCCTATAGGACCAAAACAGTGAGCTTGCTCAGAACAAAAGAACTGTGCTTCCTACACACACCAGCCATATCTAGTTCAACTCTGCTTAGGAAACTGACAAGAACAGTAGATCCTCTTCAGTCCAATACACTGTACATGCTGGGAACAGACGCCAGTGCTATTTGCCCTGTGTATGACAATGGGAGCGCAATAGTAACTCTTCTTACCAGAAAACAACTCTTGCTCCTAGGATCAGAAACTACATGTGATTCAACTCCATTTAGGACTGGGAAACAAACTCTAGCTAGCCTTACAAGAAACACACTCTGCTTTTGAGAAAAGAGCACACTTCTATTCTACTGTGTTTACTATGGGGTCCGAAAATTGAGCTTGCACAGAACAAAAGAACTGTGCTTCACACACACGGGCCATATGTAGTTCAACTCTGCTTAGGAAACTGACAAGAACAGTAGCTCCTCTTCTGTCCAATACACTCTACTTGCTGGGAACAGACGCAAGTCCTATTTGCACTGAGTATGGTAATGGTAGTACAATAGTGACTCTTTTTACCAGAAAACAACTCTTGCTCGTAGGACCAGAAACTGCATGTGATTCAACTCCATTTAGGACTGGGAAACAAATGCTAGCTCGCCTTACAAGAAACAAAATCTGCTTCTGAGAAAAGAGCACTCTTCTACTCTTCTGTGTTTCCTATAGGGGCAGAACAGTGAGCTTGCTCAGAACAAAAGAACTGTGCTTCCTACACACACGGGCCATATCTAGTTCAACTCTGCTTATGAAACTGACAAGAACAGTAGCTCCTCTTCTCTCCAATACTCTGTACTTGCTGGGAACAGACGCCCGTGCTATTTGCACTGTTTATTGCAAAGGGAGCACAATAGTGACTTTCCTTACCAGAAAACATCCCTTGCACGTAGGACCAAAAACTGCATGTGATTCAACTCCATTTAGGACTGGAAAACAAACGCTAGCTCACCTTACAAGAAAAAAACTCTGCTTTTGAGAAAAGAGCACTCTTCTACTCTACTGTGTTTCCTATAGGGCCAGAACAGTGAGCTTGCTCAGAACAAAAGAACTGTGCTTCCTACACACACGGGCCATATCTACTTCAACTCTGCTTAGGAAACTGACAAGAACAGTAGCTCCTCTTCTGTCCAATACACTGTACTTGCTGGGAACAGACTCGAGTGCCATTTGCACTGAGTATGGCAATGGTAGCACAATAGTGACTCTTCTTACCAGAAAACAACTCTTGCTCATAGGACCAGAAACTGCATATGATTCAACTCCATTTAGGAGTGGGAAACAAACGCTAGCTCGTCTTACAAGAAACAAACTCTGCTTCTGAGAAAAGAGCACTCTTCTACTCTTCTGTGTTTCCTATAGGGCCAGAACAGTGAGCTTGCTCAGAACAAAAGAACTGTGCTTCCTACACACACGGGCCATATCTAGTTCAACTCTGCTTAGGAAACTGACAAGAACAGTAGCTCCTCTTCAGTCCAATACACTGTACTTGCTGGGAACAGATGCGAGTGCTATTTGCACTGTGTATGGCAAAGGGAGCACAATAGTGACTTTCCTTTCCAGAAAACAAGTCTTGCTCGTAAGACAGAAACTCCATGTGATTCAACTCCATTTAGGACTGGGAAACAAACGCTAGCTCGCCTTACAAGTAAAACACTCTGCTTTTGAGAAAAGAGCACTCTTCTTCTCTACTGTGTTTCTTATAGGCCAGAAGAGTGAGCTTGCTCAGAACAAAAGAACTGTGCTTCCTACACACACAGGCTATATCTAGTTCAACTCTGTTTAGGAAACTGACAAGAACATTAGCTCCTCTTCAGTCCAATACACTGTACTTGCTGGGAGCAGACCCGAGTGCTATTTGCACTGTGTATGGCAATGGGAGCGCAATAGTGACTCTTCTTACCAGAAAACAACTCTTGCTCATAGGACCAGAAACAGCATGGGATTCAACTCCATTTAGGACTGGGAAACAAAAGCTAGCTCGCCTTACAAGAAACACACTCTGCTTTTGAGAAAAGAGCACTCTTCTACTCTATTTATTTCCTATAGGGCCAAAACGGTGAGCTAGCTCAGAACAAAAGAACTGTGCTTCCTACACACACGAGCCATATCTAGTTTAACTCTGCTTAGGAAACTGACAAGAACAGTAGATCCTCTTCAGTCCAATACACTGTACATGCTGGGATCAGACGCCAGTGCTATTTGCCCTGTGTATGACAATGGGAGCGCAATAGTGACTCTTCTTACCAGAAAACAACTCTTGCTCCTAGGATAAGAAACTACATGTGATTCAACTCCATTTAGGACTGGGAAACAAATGCTAGCTCGCCTTACAAGAAATACACTCTGCTTTTGAGAAAAGAGCACTCTTCTACTCTACTGTGTTTCCTATGGTGTCCGATCACTGAGCTTGCTCAGAACAAAAGAACTGTGCTTCCTACACACACGGGCCATATCTAGTTCAACTCTGCTTAGGAAACTGACAAGAACAGTCGCTCCTCTTCTGTCCAATACACTGTACTTGCAAAGAACAGTAGCGAGAGTTGTTAGCACTGTGTATGGCAGTAGGAGCGCAATAGTGACTCTTCTTACCAGAAAACAACTCTTGCTCATAGGACAAGAAACTGCATGTAATTCAACTCCATTTAGGACTGGGAACCAAATGCTAGCTCACCTTACAAGAAACACACTCTGCTTTTGAGAAAAGAGCACTCTTCTACTCCTCTGTGTTTTCTATAGGACCAGAACAGTGAGCTTGCTCAGAACAAAAGAACTGTGCTTCCTAAACACACGGGCCATATCTCGTTCAACTCTGCTTAGGAAACTGACAAGAACAGTAGCTCCTCTTCAGTCCAATACACTGTACTTGCTGGGACCAGACGCGAGGGCTATTTGCACTGTTTATGGCAAAGGGAGCACAATAGTGACTTTCCTTACCAGAAAACATCCCTTGCTTGTAGGACCAAAAACTGCATGTGATTCAACTCCATTTAGGACTGGGAAACAAACGCTACTTCACCTTACAAGAAAAAAACTCTGCTTTTGAGAGAAGAGCACTCTTCTACTCTACTGTGTTTTCTGTAGGGCCAGAACAGTGAGCTTGCTCAGAACAAGAGAACTGTACTTCCTACACACAAGGGCTATATCTAGTTCAACTCTGCTTAGGAAACTGACAAGAACAGTAGATCCTCTAGGTCCAATACACTGTACATGCTGGAAACAGACGCCAGTGCTATTTGCCCTGTGTATGACAATGGGAGCGCAATAGTGACTCTTCTTACCAGAAAACAACTCTTGCTCCTAGGATCAGAAACTACATGTGATTCAACTCCATTTAGGACTGGGAAACAAACTCTAGCTAGCCTTACAAGAAACACACTCTGCTTTTGAGAAAAGAGCACACTTCTATTCTACTGTGTTTACTATGGGGTCCGAAAATTGAGCTTGCACAGAACAAAAGAACTGTGCTTCACACACACGGGCCATATGTAGTTCAACTCTGCTTAGGAAACTGACAAGAACAGTAGCTCCTCTTCTGTCCAATACACTCTACTTGCTGGGAACAGAGGCGAGTCCTATTTGCACTGAGTATGGTAATGGTAGTACAATAGTGACTCTTTTCACCAGAAAACAACTCTTGCTCGTAGGACCAGAAACTGCATGTGATTCAACTCCATTTAGGACTGGGAAACAAATGCTAGCTCGCCTTACAAGAAACAAACTCTGCTTCTGAGAAAAGAGCACTCTTCTACTCTTCTGTGTTTCCTATAGGGCCAGAACAGTGAGCTTGCTCAGAACAAAAGAACTGTGCTTCCTACACACACGGGCCATATCTAGTACAACTCTGCTTATGAAACTGACAAGAACAGTAGCTCCTCTTCTCTCCAATACTCTGTACTTGCTGGGAACAGACGCCCGTGCTATTTGCACTGTTTATGGCAAAGGGAGCACAATAGTGACTTTCCTTACCAGAAAACATCTCTTGCACGTAGGACCAAAAACTGCATGTGATTCAACTCCATGTAGGACTGGAAAACAAACGCTAGCTCACCTTACAAGAAAAAAACTCTGCTTTTGAGAAAAGAGCACTCTTCTACTCTACTGTGTTTCCTATAGGGCCAGAACAGTGAGCTTGCTCAGAACAAAAGAACTGTGCTTCCTACACACACGGGCCATATCTACTTCAACTCTGCTTAGGAAACTGACAAGAACAGTAGCTCCTCTTCTGTCCAATACACTGTACTTGCTGGGAACAGACTCGAGTGCCATTTGCACTGAGTATGGCAATGGTAGCACAATAGTGACTCTTCTTACCAGAAAACAACTCTTGCTCATAGGACCAGAAACTGCATATGATTCAACTCCATTTAGGAGTGGGAAACAAACGCTAGCTCGTCTTACAAGAAACAAACTCTGCTTCTGAGAAAAGAGCACTCTTCTACTCTTCTGTGTTTCCTATAGGGCCAGAACAGTGAGCTTGCTCAGAACAAAAGAACTGTGCTTCCTACACACACGGGCCATATCTATTTCAACTCTGCTTAGGAAACTGACAAGAACAGTAGCTCCTCTTCAGTCCAATACACTGTACTTGCTGGGAACAGATGCGAGTGCTATTTGCACTGTGTATGGCAAAGGGAGCACAATAGTGACTTTCCTTTCCAGAAAACAAGTCTTGCTCGTAAGACAGAAACTCCATGTGATTCAACTCCATTTAGGACTGGGAAACAAACGCTAGCTCGCCTTACAAGTAAAACACTCTGCTTTTGAGAAAAGAGCACTCTTCTACTCTACTGTGTTTCTTATAGGCCAGAAGAGTGAGCTTGCTCAGAACAAAAGAACTGTGCTTCCTACACACACAGGGTATATCTAGTTCAACTCTGTTTAGGAAACTGACAAGAACATTAGCTCCTCTTCAATCCAATACACTGTACTTGCTGGGAGCAGACCCGAGTGCTATTTGCACTGTGTATGGCAATGGGAGCGCAATAGTGACTCTTCTTACCAGAAAACAACTCTTGCTCCTAGGACCAGAAACTGCATGGGATTCAACTCCATTTAGGACTGGGAAACAAAAGCTAGCTCGCCTTACAAGAAACACACTCTGCTTTTGAGAAAAGAGCACTCTTCTACTCTACTTTGTTTCCTATAGAGCCAAAACGGTGAGCTAGCTCAGAACAAAAGAACTGTGCTTCCTACACACACGAGCCATATCTAGTTTAACTCTGCTTAGGAAACTGACAAGAACAGTAGATCCTCTTCAGTCCAATACACTGTACATGCTGGGATCAGACGCCAGTGCTATTTGCCCTGTGTATGACAATGGGAGCGCAATAGTGACTCTTCTTACCAGAAAACAACTCTTGCTCCTAGGATAAGAAATTACATGTGATTCAACTCCATTTAGGACTGGGAAACAAACGCTAGCTCGCCTTACCAGAAATACACTCTGCTTTTGAGAAAAGAGCACTCTTCTACTCTACTGTGTTTCGTATGGTGTCCGATCAGTGAGCTTGCTCAGAACAAAAGAACTGTGCTTCCTACACACACGGGCCATATCTAGTTCAACTCTGCTTAGGAAACTGACAAGAACAGTAGCTCCTCTTCTGTCCAATACACTGTACTTGCAAAGAACAGTAGCGAGAGTTGTTTGCACTGTGTATGGCAATAGGAGCGGAATAGTGACTTTTCTTACCAGAAAACAACTCTTGCTCGTAGGACCAGAAACTGCATGTGATTCAACTCCATTTAGGACTGGGAAACCAACGCTAGCTCACCTTACAAGAAACACACTCTGCTTTTGAGAAAAGAGCACTCTTCTACTCTTCTGTGTTTCCTATAGGGCCAGAATAGTGAGCTTGCTCAGAACAAAAGAACTGTGCTTCCTACACACACGAGCCATATCTAGTTCAACTCTGCTTAGGAAACTGACAAGAACAGTAGCTCCTCTTCAGTCCAATACACTGTACTTGCTGGGAACAGACGTGAGTGCTATTTTCACTGTTTATCGCAAAGGGAGCACAATAGTGACTTTCCTTACCAGAATACATCCCTTGCTCGTAGGACCAGAAACTGCATGTGATTCAACTCCATTTTGGACTGGGAAACAAACGCTAGCTCGCCTTACAAGAAACACACTCTGCTTTTGAGAAAAGAGCACTCTTCTATTCTACTGTGTTTCCTCTGGGGTCCGAACAGTGAGCTTGCTCAGAACAAAAGAACTGTGCTTCCTACACACACGGGCCATATCTAGTTCAACTCTGCCTCGGAAACTGACAAGAACAGTAGATCCAATTCAGTCCAATACACTGTACATGCTGGGAACAGACGCCAGTGCTATTTGCTCTGTGTATGACAATGGGAGCGCAATAGTGACTCTTCTTATCAGAAAACAACTCTTGCTCCTAGGATTAGAAACTGCATGTGATTCAACTCCATTTAGGACTTGGAAACAAACGCTAGCTCGTCTTACAAGAAACACACTCTACTTTTGAGAAAAGAGCACTCTTCTACTCTACTGTGTTTCCTATGGGGTCCGAACAGTGAGCTTGCTCAGAACAAAAGAACTGTGCTGCCTACACACACGGGCCATATCTAGTTCAACTCTGCTTAGGAAACTGACAAGAACAGTAGCTCCTCTTCTGTCCAATACACTGTACTTGCAAAGAACAGTAGCAAGTGTTGTTTGCACTGTGTATGGCAATAGGAGGGCAATAGTGACTCTTCTTATCAGAAAACAACTCTTGCTCATAGGACAAGAAACTGCATGTAATTCAACTCCATTTAGGACTGGGAAACAAACGCTAGCTTGCCTTACAGGAAACACACTCTGCTTTTGAGAAAAGAGCACTCTTCTACTCTACTGTGTTTCCTATGGGGTCCGAACAGTGAGCTTGCTCAGAACAAAAGAACTGTGCTGCCTACACACACGGGCCATATCTAGTTCAACTCTGCTTAGGAAACTGACAAGAACAGTAGCTCCTCTTCTGTCCAATACACTGTACTTGAAAAGAACAGTAGCAAGTGTTGTTTGCACTGTGTATGGCAATAGGAGCGCAATAGTGACTCTTTTTACCAGAAAACAACTCTTGCTCATAGGACAAGAAACTGCATGTAATTCAACTCCATTTAGGACTGGGAAAAGAAAGCTAGCTCACCTTACAAGAAACACACTCTGCTTCTGAGAAAAGAGCACTCTTCTCCTCTTCTGTGTTTCCTATAGGGCCAGAACAGTGAGCTTGCTCAGAACAAAAGAACTGTGCTTCCTACACACACGAGCCATATCTAGTTCAATTCTGCTTAGGAAACTGACAAGAACAGTAGATCCTCTTCAGTCCAATACACTGTACATGCTGGGATCAGACGCCAGTGCTATTTGCCCTGTGTATGACAATGGGAGCGCAATAGTGACTCTTCTTACCAGAAAACAACTCTTGCTCCTAGGATAAGAAATTACATGTGATTCAACTCCATTTAGGACTGGGAAACAAACGCTAGCTCGCCTTACCAGAAATACACTCTGCTTTTGAGAAAAGAGCACTCTTCTACTCTACTGTGTTTCGTATGGTGTCCGATCAGTGAGCTTGCTCAGAACAAAAGAACTGTGCTTCCTACACACACGGGCCATATCTAGTTCAACTCTGCTTAGGAAACTGACAAGAACAGTAGCTCCTCTTCTGTCCAATACACTGTACTTGCAAAGAACAGTAGCGAGAGTTGTTTGCACTGTGTATGGCAATAGGAGCGGAATAGTGACTCTTCTTACCAAAAAACAACTCTTGCTCGTAGGACCAGAAACTGCATGTGATTCAACTCCATTTAGGACTGGGAAACCAACGCTAGCTCACCTTACAAGAAACACACTCTGCTTTTGAGAAAAGAGCACTCTTCTACTCTTCTGTGTTTCCTATAGGGCCAGAATAGTGAGCTTGCTCAGAACAAAAGAACTGTGCTTCCTACACACACGAGCCATATCTAGTTCAACTCTGCTTAGGAAACTGACAAGAACAGTAGCTCCTCTTCAGTCCAATACACTGTACTTGCTGGGAACAGACGTGAGTGCTATTTTCACTGTTTATCGCAAAGGGAGCACAATAGTGACTTTCCTTACCAGAATACATCCCTTGCTCGTAGGACCAGAAACTGCATGTGATTCAACTCCATTTTGGACTGGGAAACAAACGCTAGCTCGCCTTACAAGAAACACACTCTGCTTTTGAGAAAAGAGCACTCTTCTATTCTACTGTGTTTCCTCTGGGGTCCGAACAGTGAGCTTGCTCAGAACAAAAGAACTGTGCTTCCTACACACACGGGCCATATCTAGTTCAACTCTGCCTCGGAAACTGACAAGAACAGTAGATCCAATTCAGTCCAATACACTGTACATGCTGGGAACAGACGCCAGTGCTATTTGCTCTGTGTATGACAATGGGAGCGCAATAGTGACTCTTCTTATCAGAAAACAACTCTTGCTCCTAGGATCAGAAACTGCATGTGATTCAACTCCATTTAGGACTTGGAAACAAACGCTAGCTCGTCTTACAAGAAACACACTCTACTTTTGAGAAAAGAGCACTCTTCTACTCTACTGTGTTTCCTATGGGGTCCGAACAGTGAGCTTGCTCAGAACAAAAGAACTGTGCTGCCTACACACACGGGCCATATCTAGTTCAACTCTGCTTAGGAAACTGACAAGAACAGTAGCTCCTCTTCTGTCCAATACACTGTACTTGCAAAGAACAGTAGCAAGTGTTGTTTGCACTGTGTATGGCAATAGGAGGGCAATAGTGACTCTTCTTATCAGAAAACAACTCTTGCTCATAGGACAAGAAACTGCATGTAATTCAACTCCATTTAGGACTGGGAAACAAACGCTAGCTCGCCTTACAGGAAACACACTCTGCTTTTGAGAAAAGAGCACTCTTCTACTCTACTGTGTTTCCTATGGGGTCCGAAAAGTGAGCTTGCTCAGAACAAAAGAACTGTGCTTCCTACACACACGGGCCATATCTAGTTCAACTCTGCTTAGGAAACTGACAAGAACAGTAGCTCCTCTTCTGTCCAATACACTGTACTTGAAAAGAACAGTAGCAAGTGTTGTTTGCACTGTGTATGGCAATAGGAGCGCAATAGTGACTCTTTTTACCAGAAAACAACTCTTGCTCATAGGACAAGAAACTGCATGTAATTCAACTCCATTTAGGACTGGGAAAAGAAAGCTAGCTCACCTTACAAGAAACACACTCTGCTTCTGAGAAAAGAGCACTCTTCTCCTCTTCTGTGTTTCCTATAGGGCCAGAACAGTGAGCTTGCTCAGAACAAAAGAACTGTGCTTCCTACACACACGAGCCATATCTAGTTCAACTCTGCTTAGGAAACTCACAAGAACAGTAGCTCCTCTTCAGTCCAATACACTGTACTTGCTGGGAACAGACGTGAGTGCTATTTTCACTGTTTATCGCAAAGGGAGCACAATAGTGACTTTCCTTACCAGAATACATCCCTTGCTCGTAGGACCAGAAACTGCATGTGATTCAACTCCATTTTGGACTGGGAAACAAACGCTAGCTCGCCTTACAAGAAACACACTCTGCTTTTGAGAAAAGAGCACTCTTCTATTCTACTGTGTTTCCTATGGGGTCCGAACAGTGAGCTTGCTCAGAACAAAAGAACTGTGCTTCCTACACACACGGGCCATATCTAGTTCAACTCTGCTTAGGAAACTGACAAGAACAGTAGCTCCTCTTCAGTCCAATACACTGTACTTGCTGGGAACAGACGCGAGTGCTATTTGCACTGTGTATGACAATGGGAGTGCAATAGTTACTCTTCTTACCAGAAAACAACTCTTGCTCGTAGGACCAGAAACTGCATGTGATTGAACTCCATTTAGAACTGGGAAACAAACGCTAGCTCGCCTTAGAAGAAACACATTCTGCTTTTGAGAAAACAGCACTCTTCTACTCTACTGTGTTTCCTATAGGACCAAAACAGTGAGCTTGCTCAGAACAAAAGAACTGTGCTTCCTACACACACCAGCCATATCTAGTTCAACTCTGCTTAGGAAACTGACAAGAACAGTAGATCCTCTTCAGTCCAATACACTGTACATGCTGGGAACAGACGCCAGTGCTATTTGCCCTGTGTATGACAATGGGAGCGCAATAGTGACTCTTCTTACCAGAAAACAACTCTTGCTCCTAGGATCAGAAACTGCATGTGATTCAACTCCATTTAGGACTGGGAAACAAACGCTAGCTCGCCTTACAGGAAACACACTCTGCTTTTGAGAAAAGAGCACTCTTCTACTCTACTGTGTTTCCTATTGGGTCCGAACAGTGAGCTTGGTCAGAACAAAAGAACTGTGCTTCCTACACACACGGGCCATATCTAGTTCAACTCTACTTAGGAAACTGACAAGGACAGTAGCTCCTCTTCTGTCCAATACACTGTACTTGCAAAGAACAGTAGCAAGTGTTGTTTGGACTGTGTATGGCAATAGGAGCGCAATAGTGACTCTTTTTACCAGAAAACAACTCTTGTTCATAGGACAAGAAACTGCATGTAATTCAACTACATTTAGGACTGGGAAACAAACGCTAGCTGACCTTACAAGAAATACACTCTGCTTTTGAGAAAAGAGCACTCTTCTACTTTACTGTGTTTCCCTTAGGGCCAGAACAGTGAGCTCGCTCAAAACAAAAGAACTGTGCTTCCTACACACATGGGCTATATCTAGTTCAACTCTGCTTAGGAAACTGACAAGAACAGTAGCTCCTCTTCAGTCCAATACACTGTACTTGCTGGGAGTAGACGCGAGTGCTATTTGCACTGTGTATGGCAAAGAAAGCGAAATAGTGACTCTTCTTTCCAGAAAACAACTCTTGCTCGTAGGACCAGAAACTGCATGGGATTCAACTCCGTTTCTGACTGGGAAACAAACACTAGCTAGCCTTACAAGAAACACACTCTGCTTTTGAGAAAAGAGCACTCTTCTACTCTACTGTGTTTACTATGGGGTCCGAAAATTGAGCTTGCTCAGAACAAAAGAACTGTGCTTCACACACACGGGCCATATCTAGTTCAACTCTGCTTAGGAAACTGACAAGAACAGTAGCTCCTCTTCAGTCCAATACACTGTACTTGCTGGGAACAGACGCGAGTGCTATTTGCACTGTGTATGGCAATGGTAGAAAAATAGTGACTCTTCTTACTAGAAAAGAACTCTTGCTCGTAGGACCAGAAACTGCATGTGATTCAACTCCATTTTGGACTGAGAAACAAATGCTAGGTCGCCTTACAAGAAACACACTCTGCTTTTGAGAAAAGAGCACTCTTCTACTCTACTGTGTTTCCTATAGTGCCAGAACAGTGAATTGCTCAGAACAAAAGAACTGTGCTTCCTACACACACGGGCCATATCTAGTTCAACTCTGCTTAGGAAACTGACAAGAGCAGTAGATCATCTTCAGTCCAATACACTGTACTTGCTGGGAACAGACGCGAGTGCTATTTGCCCTGTGTATGACAATGGGAGCGCAATAGTGAATCTTCTTACCAGAAAACAACTCTTGTTCGTAGGACCAGAAACTGCATGTGACTCAACTGGATTTAGGACGGGTAAAAAACGCTAGCTCAGCTTACAAGAAACACTCTCTGCTTTTGAGAAAAGAGCACTCTTCTACTCTACTGTGTTTCCTATAGGGCCAGAATAGTGAGCTTGCTCAGAAAAAAAGAACTGTGCATCCTACAAACACTGGCTATATCTAGTTCAATTCTGCTTAGGAAACTGACAAGAACAGTTGGTCCACTTCAGTCCAATACACTGTACTTGCTGGGAACAGACGCCAGTGCTATTTGCCCTGTGTATGACAATGGGAGCTCAATAGTGACTCTTCTTACCAGAAAAATCTCTTGCTCGTAGGACCTGAAACTGCATGTGATTCAACTCCACTTAGGACTGCAAAACAAACGCTAGCTCGCCTTACAAGAAACACACTCTGCTTTTGAGAAAAGAGCACTCTTCTACTCTACAGTGTTTCCTATGGGGTCTGAACAGTGAGCTTGCTCAGAACAAAAGAACTGTGCTTCCTACACACACGGGCCATATCTAGTTCAACTCTACCTAGGAAACTGACAAGGACAGTAGCTCCTCTTCTGTCCAATACACTGTACTTGCAAAGAACAGTAGCAAGTGTTGTTTGCACTGTGTATGGCAATAGGAGCGCAATAGTGACTCTTCTTACCAGAAAACAACTCTTGCTCATAGGACAAGAAACTGCATGTAATTCAACTACATATAGGACTGGGAAACAAACGCTAGCTCACCTTACAAGAAACACACTCTGCTTTTGAGAAAACAGCACTCTTCTACTTTACTGTGTTTCCTTTAGGGCCAGAAAAGTGACCTTGCTCAAAACAAAAGAACTGTGCTTCCTACACACACGGGCTATATCTAGTTCAACTCTGCTTAGGAAACTGACAAGAACAGTAGCTCCTCTTCAGTCCAATACACTGTACTTGCTGGGAGTAGACACGAGTGCTATTTGCACTGTGTATGGCAAAGAAAGCGAAATAGTGACTCTTCTTACCAGAAAACAACTCTTGCTCGTAGGATCAAAAACTGCATGTGATTCAACTCCAATTAGTACTGGGAAACAAACGATAGCTCGCCTTACAAGAAACACACTCTGCTTTTGAGAAAAGATCACTCTTCTACTCTATTGTGTTTTTTATAAGGCCAGAACAGTGAGCCTACTCAGAACAAAAGAACTGTGCTTCCTACACACACGGCCATATCTAGTTCAATTTTGCTTAGGAAACTAACAAGAACAGTAGATCCTTTTCAGTCCCATACACTGTACTTGGTGGAAACAGACCCGAGTGCTATTTGCACTGTATATGGCAATGGGAGCGAAATAGTGACTCTACTTACCAGAAAACAACTCTTGCTCGTAGGACCAGAAACTGCATGTGATTCAACTCCTTTTAGGACAGGAAACAAACGCTAGCTCGTCGTACAAGAAACACTCTCTGCTTTTGAGAAAAGAGCACTCTTCTATTCTACTGTGTTTACTATGGGGTTCGAACAGTGAGCTTGCTCAGAACAAAAGAACTGTGCTTCCTACACACACGGGCCATATCTAGTTCAACTCTACTTAGGAAACTGACAAGAACAGTAGCTCATCTTCAGTCCAATACAGTGTACTTGCTGGGAACAGACCCTAGTGCTATTTGCACTATGTTGGCAATGGGAGCTCAATAGTGACTTTTCTTACCAGAAAACAACTCTAGCTCGTAGGAACAATAACTGCATGTGATTCAACTCCATTTAGGACTGGGAAACAAACGCTAGCTCGCCTTACAAGAAACACACTCTGCTTTTGAGAAAATAGCACTCTTCTACTCTACTGTGTTTCCTACAGGGCCAAAACAGTGAGCTTGCTCAGAACAAAAGAACTGTGCTTCCTACACACATGGCCATATCTAGTTCAATTCTGCTTAGGAAACTGACAAGAACAGTAGATCCTCTTCAGTCCAATACACTGTATATGCAGGGGACAGATGCTAGTGTTGTTTGCAATGTGTATGACAATGGGACCGCAATAGTGAATCTTCTTACCAGAAAACATCTCTTGCTCATACTACCACAAACTGCATGTGATTCAACTCCATTTAGGACTGCGAAACAAACGCTAGCTCGCCTTACAAGAAACACACTCTGCTTTTGAGAAAAGAGCACTCTTCTACTCTACTGTGTTTCCTTTGGGCTCCAAACAGTGAGCTTGCTCAGAACAAAAGAACTGTGCTTCCTACACACACGGGCTATATCTAGTTCAACTCTGCTTAGGAAACTGACAAGAACAGTAGCACCTCTTCAGTCCAATACACTGTACTTGATGGGAACAGACGCCAGTGCTATTTGCCCTGTGTATGACAATGGGAGTTCAATAGTGACTCTTCTTACCAGAAAAAAAACTCTTGATCGTAGGACCAGAAACTGCATGGGATTCAAATCCATTTAGGACTGCGCAACAAACGCTAGATTGCCTTACAAGAAAAACACTCTGCTTTTGAGAAAAGGGCACTCTTCTACTCTAATGTGTTTCCTATGGGTTCGATCAGGGAGCTTACAGTACAAAAGAACTGTGCTTCCTACACACACGGGCCATATCTAGTTCAACTCTGCTTAGGAAACTGACAAGAACAGTAGCTCCTCTTCAGTCCAATACACTGTACTTGATGGGAACAGACGCGAATCCTCTTTTCACTGTGTGTGGCAATGGGAGCGCAATAGTGATTTTCCTTACCAGAAAAGAACTCTGGCTCGTAGGATCAAAAACTGCATGTGATTCAAGTCCATTTAGGACTGGGAAACAAATGCTAGCTCCACTTACAAGAAACACACTCTGCTTTTGAAAAAAGATCACTCTTCTCTACTGTGTTTCCTATAGGGCCAGAACAGTGAGCTTACTCAGAACAAAAGAACTGTGCTTCCTACACACACGGCCATATCTAGTTCAATTTTGCTTAGGAAACTAACAAGAACAGTAGATCCTCTTCAGTCCCATACACTGTACTTGCTGGGAACAGACGCGAGTGCTATTTGCACTGTATATGGCAATGGGAGCGAAATAGTGACTCTTCTTATGAAAAACAACTCTTGCTCGTAGGACCAGAAACTGCATGTGATTCAACTCCTTTTAGGATGGGAAACAAACGCGAGCTCGCCTTACAAGAAACACTCTCTGCTTTTGAGAAAAGAGCACTCTTCTACTCTACTGTATTTCCTATAGGACCAGAATAGTGAGCTTGCTCAGAACAAAAGAACTGTGCTTCCTACACACACGGGCTATATCTAGTTCAACTCCACTTAGGAAACTGACAAGAACAGTAGATCCTCTTCAGTCCAATACACTGTACTTGGTGGGAACAGACGCCAGTGCTATTTGCCCTGTGTATGACAATGGGAGCTCAATAGTGACTCTTCTTACCAGAAAAAAACTCTTGCTCGTAGGACCAGAAACTGCATGTGATTCAACTCCATTTAGGACTGCGAAACAAACGCCAACTCGCCTTACAAGAAACACACTCTGCTATTGAGAAAAGAACACTCTTCTACTCTATAGTGTTTCCTTTGGGGTCCGAACAGTGAGCTTGCTCAGAACAAAAGAACTTTGCTTCCTACACACACGGGCCATATCTAGTTCAACTCTACTTAGGAAACTGACAAGAACAGTAGCTCCTCTTCAGTCCAATACACTGTACTTGCTGGGAACAGAAGCGAGTGCTATTTCCACTGTTTATGTCAAAGGGAGCACAATAGTGACTTTCCATACCAAGAAACTACTCTAGCTCGTAGGACCAAAAACTGCATGTGATTCAACTCCATTTAGGACTGGGAACCAAACGCTAGCTCGCCTTACCAGAAGCACATCTGCTTTTGAAAAAAGAGCACTCTTCTACTCTACTGTGTTTCCTATAGGGCCAGAATAGTGAGCTTGCTCAGAACAAAAGAACTGTGCTTCCTACACACACGGGCCATATCTAGTTCAACTCTGCTTAGGAAACTGAGAAGAACAGTAGTTCATCTTCAGTCCAATACAGTGTAATTGCTGGGAACAGATGCGAGTGCTGTTTGCACTATGTATGGCAATGGGAGCTCAATAGTGACTTTCCTTACCAGAAAACAACTCTAGTTCGTAGTACCAAAAACTGCATGTGATTCAACTCCATTTAGGATTGGGAAACAAACGATAGCTCGCCTTACAAGAAACACACTCTGCTTTTGAGAAAAGAGCACTCTTCTACTCTACTGTGTTTCCTACAGGGCCAAAACAGTGAGCTTGCTCAGAACAAAAGAACTGTGCTTCCTACACACACTGCCATATCTAGTTCAATTCTGCTTAGGAAACTGACAAGAACAGTAGATCCTCTTCCGTCCCATACACTGTACTTGCTGGGAACAGACGCCAGTGCTATTAGCCCTGTGTATGACAATGGGAGCACAACAGTGACTCTTCTTACCAGAAAACAACTCTTGTTCGAAGGACCAGAAACTGCATGTGATTCAACTCCATTTAGGACTGGGAAACAAACGTTAGCTGCTTTACAAGAAAA
The DNA here is from genome assembly GCF_949786415.1 of Peromyscus eremicus. Lineage (NCBI taxonomy): Eukaryota > Metazoa > Chordata > Mammalia > Rodentia > Cricetidae > Peromyscus > Peromyscus eremicus. Next base: position 40,480 of record NW_026734914.1, on the reverse strand, counting down.
ACACTCTGCTTTTGAGAAAAGAGCAGTCTTCAACTCTACTGTGTTTCCTATAGGGCCAGAATAGTTAGCTTGCTCAGAAAAAAAGAACTGTGCTTCCTACACACACGGGCTATATCTAGTACAACTCTGCTTAGGAAACTGAGAAGAACAGTAGCTCCTCTTCAGTCCAATACACTGTACATGCTGGGAACAGACGCCAGTGCTATTTGCCCTGTGTATGATAATGGTAGCACAATAGTGACTCTTCTTACCAGAAAACAACTCTTGTTCATAGGACCAGAAACTGCATGTGATTCAACTCCATTAATAACTGGGAAACAAAGGCTAGCTCTCCTTTAAATAAACACACTCTGCTTTTAAGAAAAGAGCACTCTTGTAGTCTAATGTGTTTTTTGTAAGGCCAGAATAGTGAGCTTGCTCAGAACAAAAGAACTGTGCTTCCTACACACACCGACTATATCTAGTTCAACTCTGCTTAGGAAACTGACAAGAACAGTAGATCCTCTTCAGTCCAATACACTGTACATGCTGGGAACAGATACCAGTGCTAATTGCCCTGTGTATGACAAAGAAAGCACAACAGTCACTCTTCTTACCAGAAAACAACTCTTGCTCGTAGGACCAGAAACTGCATGTGATTCAACTCCATTTAGGACTGGGAAACAAATGCTAGCTCGCCTTATAAGAAACACACTCTGCTTTTGAGAAAAGAGCACTCTTCTAATCTACTGTGTTTACCATGGGTTCGAACAGTGAGCTTGCTCAGAACAAAAGAACTGTGCTTCCTAGACACACAGGCTATATCTAGTTTAACTCCGCTTAGGAAACTGACAAGAACAGTAGCTCCTCTTCAGTCCAATACACTGTTCATGCTGGGAACAGACGCCAGTGCTATTTGCCCTGTGTATGACAATGGGAGTGCAATAGTGACTCTTCTTACCAGAAAACAACTCTTGCTCGTAGGACCAGAAACTGCATGGGATTCAACTCCATTTAGGACTGGGAAACAAACGCTAGCTCGCCTTACAAGAAACACACTCTGCTTTTGAGAAAAGAGCACTCTTCTACTCTACTGTGTTTCCTATAGGGCCAAAACAGTGAGCTTGCTCAGAACAAAAGAACTGGGCTTCCTACACACACGGGCCATATCTAGTTCAACTCTGCTTAGGAAACTGACAAGAACAGTAGCTCCTCTTCAGTCCAATACACTGTACTTGATGGGAACAGACGCGAGTCCTCTTTGCACTCTGTGTGTCAATGGGAGCGCAATAGTGACTTTCCTTACCAGAAAACAACTCTAGCTCGTGAGACCAAAAACTGCATGTGATTCAACTCAATTTAGGACTGGGAAACAAACGCTAGCTCGCCTTACAAGAAACACACTCTGCTTTTGAGAAAAGAGCACTCTTCTACTCTACTGTGTTTCCTATAGGGCCAGAATAGTGAGCTTGCTCAGAACAAAAGAACTGTGCTTCCTACACAGGGGATATATCTAGTTCAACTCTGCTTAGGAAACTGACAAGAACAGTAGCTCCTCTTCAGTCCCATACACTGTACATGCTGGGAACAGACGCCAGTGCTATTTGCCCTGTGTATGATAATGGCAGCGCAATAGTGACTCTTCTTACCAGAAAACAACTCTTGCTCGTAGGACCAGACACTGCATGTGATTCAACTCCATTTATAACTGGGAAACAAACGCTAGCTCGCCTTACAAAAAACACACTCTGCTTTTGAGAAAAGAGCACTCTTCTAGTCTAATGTGTTTTTTGTTGGGCCAAAATAGTGAGCTTGCTCAGAACAAAAGAACTGTGCTTCCTACACAAACCGAATATATCTAGTTCAACTCTGCATAGGAAACTGACAAGAACAGTAGCTCCTCTTCAGTCCAATACACTGTACATGCTGGGAACAGATGCCAGTGCTATTTGCCCTGTGTATGTCAATGGGAGCGCAATAGTGACTCTTCTTACCAGAAAACAACTCTTGCTCGTAGGACCAGAAACTGCATGTGATTCAACTCCATTTAGGACTGGGAAACAAACGCTAGCTCGCCTTACAAGAAACACACTCTGCTTTTGAGAATAGAGCTCTCTTCTACTCTACTGTGTTTCCTATATGGCCAAAAGAGTGAGCTTCCTCAGAACAAAAGAACTGTGCTTCCTACACACACGGGCCATATCCAGTTCAATTCTGCTTAGGAAACTGACAAGAACAGTAGATCCTTTTCAGTCCAATACACTGTACATGCAGGGGACAGATGCTAGTCCTATTTGCAATGTGTATGACAATGGGACAGCAATAGTGACTCTTCTTACCATAAAACATCTCTTGCTCATAGGACCACAAACTGCATGTGATTCAACTCCATTTAGGACTGCGAAACAAACGCTAGCTCGCCTTATAAGAAACACACTCTGCTTTTGAGAAAAGAGCACTCTTCTACTCTACTGTGTTTCCTTTGGGGTCCAAACAGTGAGCTTGCTCAGAACAAAAGAACTGTGCTTTCTACACACACGGGCTATATCTAGTTCAACTCTGCTTAGGAAACTGACAAGAACAGTAGCTCCTTTTCAGTCCAGTACACTGTACTTGCTGGGAACAGACGCCAGTGCTATTTGCCCTGTGTATGACAATGGGAGTTCAATAGTGACTATTCTTTCCAGAAAACAACTCTTGTTCGTAGGACCAGAAACTGCATGGGATTCAACTCAATTTAGGACTGGGAAACAAACGCTAGCGCGCCTTACAAGAAACACACTCTGCTTTTGAGAAAAGAGCACGCTTCTACTCTACTGAGTTTCCTATAGGGGCAGAACAGTAAGTTTGCACAGAACAAAAGAAGTGTGCTTCCTACACACACGGCCATATCTAGTACAATTCAGCTTAGGAAACTGAGAAGAACAGTATACCCTCTTCAATCAAATACACTGCACATGCTGGGAACAGACACCAGTGCTATTTGCCCTGTGTATGACAATGGGAGCGCAATAGTGACTCTTATTATGAGAAAAAAACTCTTGCTCGTAGGACCAGAAACTGCACGGGATTCAATTCCATTTCTGACTGGGAAACAAACGCTAGCTTGCCTTTCAAGAAACACACTTTGCTTTTGAGAAAAGAGCACTCTTCTAATCTACAGTGTTTCCTATGTTGTCCGAACAATGAGCTTGCTCAGAACAAAAGTACTGTGCTTCCTACACACACGGGCCATATCTAGTTCAACTCTGCTTAGGAAACTGACAAGAACAGTAGCTCCTCTTCAGTCCAATACACTGTACTTGCTGGGAACAGACGCGAGTCCTCTTTGCACTGTGTGTGGCAATGGGAGCGCAATAGTGACTTTCCTTACCAGAAAACAACTCTAGCTCATAGGACCAAAAACTGCATGTGATTCAACTCCATTTAGGACTGGGAAACAAACGCTAGCTCGCCTTACAAGAAACACGCTCTGCTTTTGAGAAAAGAGCACTCTTCTACTCTACTGTGTTTCCTATAGGGCCAAAAGAGTGAGCTTGCTCAGAACAAAAGAACTGTGCTTCCTATACACACGGGCAATATCTAGGTCAATTCTGCTTACGAAACTGACAAGAACAGTAGCTCCTCTTCAGTCCAATACACTGTACTTGCTGGGAACAGATGCGAGTGCTATTAGCACTGTGTATGGCAATGGGAGCGCAATAGTGACTTTCCTTACCAGAAAACAACTCTTGCTCGTAGGGTCAAATACTGCATGTGATTCAACTCCATTTAGGACTGGGAAACAAACGCTAGCTCGCCTTACAAGAAACACACTCTGCTTTTGAGAAAAGATCACTCTTCTACTCTACTGTGTTTTCTATAGGGCCAGAACAGTGAGCTTGCTCAGAACAAAAGAACTGTGCTTCCTACACACGTGGCCATATCTAGTTCAATTCTGCGTAGGAAACTGACAAGAACAGTAGATCATTTTCAGTCCAAAAAACTGTACATGCTGGGAACAGACGCCAGTGCAATTTGCCCTGTGTATGACAATGGGAGCACAACAGTGACTCTTCTTAATAGAAAACAACTTTTGCTCGTAGGACCAGAAACTGCATGTGATTCAACTCCATTTAGGACTGGGAAACAAATGCTAGCTTGCCTTACAAGAAACACACTCTGTTTTTGAGAAAAGGGCACTCTTCTACTCTACTGTGTTTCCTATGGGTTCGATCAGTGAGCTTACAGTAGAAAAGAACTGTGCTTCCTACACACACGGGCCATATCTAGTTCAACTCTGCTTAGGAAACTGACAAGAACAGTAGCTCCTCTTCAGTCCAATACACTGTACTTGATGGGAACAGACGCGAGTCCTCTTTGCACTGTGTGTGGCAATGGGAGCGCAATAGTGACTTTCCTTACCAGAAAAGAACTCTTGCTCATAGGATCAAAAACTGCATGTGATTCAACTCCATTTAGGACTGGGAAACAAATGCTAGCTCCCCTTACAAGAAACACACTCTGCTTTTGAGAAAAGATCACTCTTCTACTCTACGGTATTTCCTATAGGGTCAGAACAGTGAGCTTACTCAGAACAAAAGAACTGTGCTTCCTACACACACGGCCATATCTAGTTCAATTCTGCTGAGGAAACTGAGAAGAACAGTAGATCCTCTTCAATCCAATACACTGTACATGCTGGGAACAGATACCAGTGCTAATTGCCCTGTGTATGACAAAGAAAGCACAACAGTCACTCTTCTTACCAGAAAACAACTCTTGCTCGTAGGACCAGAAACTGCATGTGATTCAACTCCATTTAGGACTGGGAAACAAATGCTAGCTCGCCTTATAAGAAACACACTCTGCTTTTGAGAAAAGAGCACTCTTCTAATCTACTGTGTTTACCATGGGTTCGAACAGTGAGCTTGCTCAGAACAAAAGAACTGTGCTTCCTACACACACGGGCTATATCTAGTTTAACTCCGCTTAGGAAACTGACAAGAACAGTAGCTCCTCTTCAGTCCAATACACTGTTCATGCTGGGAACAGACGCCAGTGCTATTTGCCCTGTGTATGACAATGGGAGTGCAATAGTGACTCTTCTTACCAGAAAACAACTCTTGCTCGTAGGACCAGAAACTGCATGGGATTCAACTCCATTTAGGACTGGGAAACAAACGCTAGCTCGCCTTACAAGAAACACACTCTGCTTTTGAGAAAAGAGCACTCTTCTACTCTACTGTGTTTCCTATAGGGCCAAAACAGTGAGCTTGCTCAGAACAAAAGAACTGGGCTTCCTACACACACGGGCCATATCTAGTTCAACTCTGCTTAGGAAACTGACAAGAACAGTAGCTCCTCTTCAGTCCAATACACTGTACTTGATGGGAACAGACGCGAGTCCTCTTTGCACTCTGTGTGTCAATGGGAGCGCAATAGTGACTTTCCTTAAAAGAAAACAACTCTAGCTCGTGGGACCAAAAACTGCATGTGATTCAACTCAATTTAGGACTGGGAAACAAACGCTAGCTCGCCTTACAAGAAACACACTCTGCTTTAGAGAAAAGAGCACTCTTCTTCTCTACTGTGTTTCCTATAGGGCCAGAATAGTGAGCTTGCTCAGAACAAAAGAACTGTGCTTCCTACACAGGGGATATATCTAGTTCAACTCTGCTTAGGAAACTGACAAGAACAGTAGCTCCTCTTCAGTCCCATACACTGTACATGCTGGGAACAGACGCCAGTGCTATTTGCCCTGTGTGATAATGGCAGCGCAATAGTGACTCTTCTTACCAGAAAACAACTCTTGCTCATAGGACCAGACACTGCATGTGATTCAACTCCATTTAGGACTGGGAAACAAATGCTAGCTCGCCTTACAAGAAACACACTCTGCTTCTGAGAAAAGAGCACTCTTCTACTCTACTGTGTTTCCTTTGGGGTCCAAACAGTGAGCTTGCTCAGAACAAAAGAACTGTGCTTCCTACACACATCGACCATATCTAGTTCAACTCTGCTTAGGAAACTGACAAGAACAGTAGCTCCTCTTCAGTCCAATACACTGTATTTGCGGGGAAGAGTCGAGCGTGCTATTTGCACTGTGTAAGGCAATTGGAGCACAATAGTGACTCGTCTTAAGAGAAAACAACTCTTGCTCGTAGGAAAAAAAACTGCATGTGACTCAACTCCATTTAGGTCTAGGAAACAAATGCTAGCTCGCGTTACAAGAAACACACTCTGCTTTAGAGAAAAGAGCACTCTTCTACTCTACTGTGTTTCCTATGGGGTCCGAACAGCGAGCTTTCTCAGAACAAAAGAACTGTGCTTCCTACACACACAGCCATATCTAGTTCAATTCTGCTAGGAAGCTGACAAGAACAGTAGCTCCTCTTCAGTCCAATACACTGTACTGCTGGGAACAGACGCCAGTGCTATTTGTCCTGTGTATGGCAATGGCAGCGCAATAGTGACTATTCTTATCATAAAACAACTCTTGCTCGTAGGACCAGAAACTGCATGTGATTCAACTCCGTTTAGGACTGGGAAACAAATGCTAGCTCGCCTTACATGAAACACTCTCTGATTTTGAGAAAAGAGCACTCTTCTACTCTACTGTGTTTCCTATGGGGTCCAAACAGTGAGCTTGCTCAGAACAAAGAACTGTGCTTCCTACACACATGGACCATATCTAGTTCAACTCTGCTTAGGAAACTGACAAGAACAGTAGCTCCTCTTCAGTCCGATACACTGTACTTGCTGGGAACAGACGCGAGTGCTATTTTCACTGTGTATGGCAAAGGGAGAGCAATAGTGACTTTCCTTACCAGAAAACAACTCTTGCTCGTAGGACCAGAAACTGCATGTGATTCAAATCCATTTAGGACTGGGAAACAAACGATAGCTTGTCTTACAAAAAACACACTCTGCTTTTGAGAAAAGAGCACTCTTCTATCTACTGTGTTTCCTATGATGTCCGAACAGTGAGCTTGCTCAGAACACAAGAAGTGTGCTTCCTACACACACGGCCATATCTAGTTCAATTCTGCTTAGGAATCTGACAAGAACAATAGATCCTCCTCAGTCCAATACACTGTATTTGCTGCAAACAGACGCCAGTGCTATTTGTCCTGTGTATGGCAATGGCAGCACAACAGTGACTATTCTTACCATAAAACAACTCTTGCTCGTAGGACAGAAACTGCATGTGATTCCACTCCATTTAGGACTGGGAAACAAACGCTAGCTCACCTTACAAGAAAAAAACTCTGCTTTTGAGAAAAGAGCACTCTTCTACTCTACTGTGTTTCCTACGGGGTCCAAAAAGTGAGATTACTCAGAACAAAAGAACTGTGCTTCCTACACACATGGCCATATCTAGTTCAATTCTGCTTAGGAAACTGACAAAAACAGTAGCTCCTCTTCAGTCCAATACACTGTACTTGCGGGGAAGAGACGCGAGTGCTATTTGCACTGTGTATGGCAATTGGAGCACAATAGTGACTCGTCTTACCAGAAAACAACTCTTGCTCATAGGACAAAAAACTGCATGTGACACAACTCCATTAAGGTCTGGGAAACAAACGCTAGCTCACCTTACAAGAAACACACTCTGCTTTAGAGAAAAGAGCACTCTTCTACTCTACTGTGTTTCCTATAGGGCCAAAACAGTGAGCTTGCTCAGAACAAAAGAACTGGGCTTCCTACACACACGGGCCATATCTAGTTCAACTCTGCTTAGGAAACTGACAAGAACAGTAGCTCCTCTTCAGTCCAATACACTGTACTTGATGGGAACAGACGCGAGTCCTCTTTGCATTCTGTGTGTCAATGGGAGCGCAATAGTGACTTTCCTTAAAAGAAAACAACTCTAGCTCGTGGGACCAAAAACTGCATGTGATTCAACTCAATTTAGGACTGGGAAACAAACGCTAGCTCGCCTTACAAGAAACACACTCTGCTTTAGAGAAAAGAGCACTCTTCTTCTCTACTGTGTTTCCTATAGGGCCAGAATAGTGAGCTTGCTCAGAACAAAAGAACTGTGCTTCCTACACAGGGGATATATCTAGTTCAACTCTGCTTAGGAAACTGACAAGAACAGTAGCTACTCTTCAGTCCCATACACTGTACATGCTGGGAACAGACGCCAGTGCTATTTGCCCTGTGTGATAATGGCAGCGCAATAGTGACTCTTCTTACCAGAAAACAACTCTTGCTCATAGGACCAGACACTGCATGTGATTCAACTCCATTTAGGACTGGGAAACAAATGCTAGCTCGCCTTACAAGAAACACACTCTGCTTCTGAGAAAAGAGCACTCTTCTACTCTACTGTGTTTCCTTTGGGGTCCAAACAGTGAGCTTGCTCAGAACAAAAGAACTGTGCTTCCTACACACATCGACCATATCTAGTTCAACTCTGCTTAGGAAACTGACAAGAACAGTAGCTCCTCTTCAGTCCAATACACTGTATTTGCGGGGAAGAGTCGAGCGTGCTATTTGCACTGTGTAAGGCAATTGGAGCACAATAGTGACTCGTCTTAAGAGAAAACAACTCTTGCTCGTAGGAAAAAAAACTGCATGTGACTCAACTCCATTTAGGTCTAGGAAACAAATGCTAGCTCGCGTTACAAGAAACACACTCTGCTTTAGAGAAAAGAGCACTCTTCTACTCTACTGTGTTTCCTATGGGGTCCGAACAGCGAGCTTTCTCAGAACAAAAGAACTGTGCTTCCTACACACACAGCCATATCTAGTTCAATTCTGCTAGGAAGCTGACAAGAACAGTAGCTCCTCTTCAGTCCAATACACTGTACTGCTGGGAACAGACGCCAGTGCTATTTGTCCTGTGTATGGCAATGGCAGCGCAATAGTGACTATTCTTATCATAAAACAACTCTTGCTCGTAGGACCAGAAACTGCATGTGATTCAACTCCGTTTAGGACTGGGAAACAAATGCTAGCTCGCCTTACATGAAACACTCTCTGATTTTGAGAAAAGAGCACTCTTCTACTCTACTGTGTTTCCTATGGGGTCCAAACAGTGAGCTTGCTCAGAACAAAGAACTGTGCTTCCTACACACATGGACCATATCTAGTTCAACTCTGCTTAGGAAACTGACAAGAACAGTAGCTCCTCTTCAGTCCGATACACTGTACTTGCTGGGAACAGACGCGAGTGCTATTTTCACTGTGTATGGCAAAGGGAGAGCAATAGTGACTTTCCTTACCAGAAAACAACTCTTGCTCGTAGGACCAGAAACTGCATGTGATTCAAATCCATTTAGGACTGGGAAACAAACGATAGCTTGTCTTACAAAAAACACACTCTGCTTTTGAGAAAAGAGCACTCTTCTATCTACTGTGTTTCCTATGATGTCCGAACAGTGAGCTTGCTCAGAACACAAGAAGTGTGCTTCCTACACACACGGCCATATCTAGTTCAATTCTGCTTAGGAATCTGACAAGAACAATAGATCCTCCTCAGTCCAATACACTGTATTTGCTGCAAACAGACGCCAGTGCTATTTGTCCTGTGTATGGCAATGGCAGCACAACAGTGACTATTCTTACCATAAAACAACTCTTGCTCGTAGGACAGAAACTGCATGTGATTCCACTCCATTTAGGACTGGGAAACAAACGCTAGCTCACCTTACAAGAAAAAAACTCTGCTTTTGAGAAAAGAGCACTCTTCTACTCTACTGTGTTTCCTACGGGGTCCAAAAAGTGAGATTACTCAGAACAAAAGAACTGTGCTTCCTACACACATGGCCATATCTAGTTCAATTCTGCTTAGGAAACTGACAAAAACAGTAGCTCCTCTTCAGTCCAATACACTGTACTTGCGGGGAAGAGACGCGAGTGCTATTTGCACTGTGTATGGCAATTGGAGCACAATAGTGACTCGTCTTACCAGAAAACAACTCTTGCTCATAGGACAAAAAACTGCATGTGACACAACTCCATTAAGGTCTGGGAAACAAACGCTAGCTCACCTTACAAGAAACACACTCTGCTTTAGAGAAAAGAGCACTCTTCTACTCTACTGTGTTTCCTATAGGGCCAGAACAGTGAGCTTGCTCAGAACATAATAACTGTGCCTCCTACACACACGGGCCATATCTAGTTCAACTCTGCTTAGGAAACTGACAAGAACAGTAGCTCCTCTTCAGTCCGATACACTGTACTTGCTGAGAACAGACGCGAGAGCTACTTACACTGTGTATGGCAATTGGAGCACAATAGTGACTCGTCTTACCAGAAAACAACTCTTGCTCGTAGCACAAAAAACTGCATGTGACTCAACTCCATTTAGGACTGGGAAACAAACTCTAGCTCGCCTTACAAGAAACACACTCTGCTTTACAGAAAAGAGCACTCTTCTACTCCACTGTGTTTCCTATGGGGTCCGAACAGTGAGCTTTCTCAGAAAAAAAGAACTGTGCTTCCTACACACACAGCCATATCTAGTTCAATTCTGCTTAGGAACCTGACAAGAACAGTAGCTCCTCTTCAGTCCAATACACTGTACTGCTGGGAACAGACGCCAGTGTTATTTGTCCTGTGTATGGCAATGGCAGCACAATAGTGACTATTCTTATCATAAAACAACTCTTGCTTGTAGGACCAGAAACTGTATGTGATTCAACTTCATTTAGGACTGGGAAACAAACGCTAGCTCGCCTTACTAGAAACACAATCTGCTTTAGAGAAAAGAGAACTCTTCTATTCTACTCTGTTTCCTATAGGGCCAGAACAGTGAGCTTGCTCAGAACAAAAGAACTGTGCTTCCTACACACGGGACATATCTAGTTCAACTCTGCTTAGGAAACTGACAAGAACAGTAGCTCCTCTTCAGTCCGATACACTGTACTTGCTGAGAACAGACACGAGTGCTACTTGCACTGTGTATGGCAATTGGAGCACAATAGTGACTCGTGTTACCAGAAAACAACTCTTGTTCGTAGCAAAAAAAATTGCATGTGACTCAACTCCATTTAGGACGGGAAAACAAACTCTAGCTCGCCTTACAAGAAACACACTCTGTTTTTGAGAAAAGAGCTCTCGTCTACTCTACTGTGTTTCCTATAGGGCCAGAACAGTGAGCTTGCTCAGAACAAATGAACTGTGCTTCCTAGACACACGGGCCATATCTAGTTCAACTCTGCTTACAGACTGACAAGAACAGTAGCTCCTCTTCAGTCCAATACACTGTACTTGCTGGGAACAGACGCGAGTGCTATTTGCCCTGTGTATGGCAATGGGAGCGCAATAGTGACTTTCCTTACCAGAAAACAACTCTTGCTCGAAGGACCAGAAACTGCATGTGACTCAACTCCATTTAGGACTGGGAAACAAATGATAGCTTGCCTTACAAAAAACACACTGTGCTTTTGAGAAAAGAGCACTCTTCTACTCTACTGTGTTTCCTAAGGGGTCCGAACAGTGAGCTTGCTCAGAACAAAAGAACTGTGCTTCCTACACACACGGCCATATCTAGTTCAATTCTGCTTAGGAACCTGACAAGAACAGTAGATCCTCTTCAGTCCTATACACTGTACTTGCTGCGAACAGACGCCAGTGCTATTTGTCCTGTGTATGGCAATGGCAGCACAATAGTGACTATTCTTACCATAAAACAACTCTTGCTCGTAGGACAGAAACTGCATGTGATTCCACTCCTTTTAGGACTGGGAAACAAATGATAGCTCGCCTTACAAGAAACACACTGTGCTTTAGAGAAAAGAGCACTCTTCTACTCTACTGTGGTTCTTTTGGGGTCCAAACAGTGAGCTTGCTCAGAACATAAGAACTGTGCTTCCTAAACACAAGGACCATATGTAGTTCAACTCTGCTTAGGAAACTGACAAGAACAGTAGCTCCTATTCAGTCCAATACACTGTGCTTGCTGGGAACAGACGCGAGTGCTATTTGCACAGTGTTTGGCAAAGGGAGCACAATAGTGACTTTCCATACCAGAAAACAACTCTTGCTCGTAGGACCAGAAACTGCATGTGACTCATCTCCATTTAGGACTGGGAAACAAATGATAGCTTGCCTTACAAAAAACACACTCTGCTTTTGAGAAAAGAGCACTCTTCTAATCTACTGTGTTTCCTAAGGGGTCCGAACAGTGAGCTTGCTCAGAACAAAAGAACTGTGCTTCCTACACACACGGCCATATCTAGTTCAATTCTGCTTAGGAACCTGACAAGAACAGTAGATCCTATTCAGTCCTATACACTGTACTTGCTGTGAACAGACGCCAGTGCTATTTGTCCTGCGTATGGCAATGGCAGCACAATAGTGACTATTCTTACCATAAAACAACTCTTGCTCGTAGGACAGAAACTGCATGTGATTCCACTCCATTTAGGACTGGGAAACAAATGCTAGCTCGCCTTACAAGAAACACACTGTGCTTTAGAGAAAAGAGCACTCTTCTACTCTACTGTGTTTCCTAATGGGTCCAAAGAGTGAGCTTGCTCAGAACATAAGAACTGTGCTTCCTACACACAAGGACCATATGTAGTTCAACTCTGCTTAGGAAACTGACAAGAACAGTAGCTACTCTTCAGTCCCATACACTGTACATGCTGGGAACAGACGCCAGTGCTATTTGCCCTGTGTGATAATGGCAGCGCAATAGTGACTCTTCTTACCAGAAAACAACTCTTGCTCATAGGACCAGACACTGCATGTGATTCAACTCCATTTAGGACTGGGAAACAAATGCTAGCTCGCCTTACAAGAAACACACTCTGCTTCTGAGAAAAGAGCACTCTTCTACTCTACTGTGTTTCCTTTGGGGTCCAAACAGTGAGCTTGCTCAGAACAAAAGAACTGTGCTTCCTACACACATCGACCATATCTAGTTCAACTCTGCTTAGGAAACTGACAAGAACAGTAGCTCCTCTTCAGTCCAATACACTGTATTTGCGGGGAAGAGTCGAGCGTGCTATTTGCACTGTGTAAGGCAATTGGAGCACAATAGTGACTCGTCTTAAGAGAAAACAACTCTTGCTCGTAGGAAAAAAAACTGCATGTGACTCAACTCCATTTAGGTCTAGGAAACAAATGCTAGCTCGCGTTACAAGAAACACACTCTGCTTTAGAGAAAAGAGCACTCTTCTACTCTACTGTGTTTCCTATGGGGTCCGAACAGCGAGCTTTCTCCGAACAAAAGAACTGTGCTTCCTACACACACAGCCATATCTAGTTCAATTCTGCTAGGAAGCTGACAAGAACAGTAGCTCCTCTTCAGTCCAATACACTGTACTGCTGGGAACAGACGCCAGTGCTATTTGTCCTGTGTATGGCAATGGCAGCGCAATAGTGACTATTCTTATCATAAAACAACTCTTGCTCGTAGGACCAGAAACTGCATGTGATTCAACTCCGTTTAGGACTGGGAAACAAATGCTAGCTCGCCTTACATGAAACACTCTCTGATTTTGAGAAAAGAGCACTCTTCTACTCTACTGTGTTTCCTATGGGGTCCAAACAGTGAGCTTGCTCAGAACAAAGAACTGTGCTTCCTACACACATGGACCATATCTAGTTCAACTCTGCTTAGGAAACTGACAAGAACAGTAGCTCCTCTTCAGTCCGATACACTGTACTTGCTGGGAACAGACGCGAGTGCTATTTTCACTGTGTATGGCAAAGGGAGAGCAATAGTGACTTTCCTTACCAGAAAACAACTCTTGCTCGTAGGACCAGAAACTGCATGTGATTCAAATCCATTTAGGACTGGGAAACAAACGATAGCTTGTCTTACAAAAAACACACTCTGCTTTTGAGAAAAGAGCACTCTTCTATCTACTGTGTTTCCTATGATGTCCGAACAGTGAGCTTGCTCAGAACACAAGAAGTGTGCTTCCTACACACACGGCCATATCTAGTTCAATTCTGCTTAGGAATCTGACAAGAACAATAGATCCTCCTCAGTCCAATACACTGTATTTGCTGCAAACAGACGCCAGTGCTATTTGTCCTGTGTATGGCAATGGCAGCACAACAGTGACTATTCTTACCATAAAACAACTCTTGCTCGTAGGACAGAAACTGCATGTGATTCCACTCCATTTAGGACTGGGAAACAAACGCTAGCTCACCTTACAAGAAAAAAACTCTGCTTTTGAGAAAACAGCACTCTTCTACTCTACTGTGTTTCCTACGGGGTCCAAAAAGTGAGATTACTCAGAACAAAAGAACTGTGCTTCCTACACACATGGCCATATCTAGTTCAATTCTGCTTAGGAAACTGACAAAAACAGTAGCTCCTCTTCAGTCCAATACACTGTACTTGCGGGGAAGAGACGCGAGTGCTATTTGCACTGTGTATGGCAATTGGAGCACAATAGTGACTCGTCTTACCAGAAAACAACTCTTGCTCATAGGACAAAAAACTGCATGTGACACAACTCCATTAAGGTCTGGGAAACAAACGCTAGCTCACCTTACAAGAAACACACTCTGCTTTAGAGAAAAGAGCACTCTTCTACTCTACTGTGTTTCCTATAGGGCCAGAACAGTGAGCTTGCTCAGAACATAATAACTGTGCCTCCTACACACACGGGCCATATCTAGTTCAACTCTGCTTAGGAAACTGACAAGAACAGTAGCTCCTCTTCAGTCCGATACACTGTACTTGCTGAGAACAGACGCGAGAGCTACTTACACTGTGTATGGCAATTGGAGCACAATAGTGACTCGTCTTACCAGAAAACAACTCTTGCTCGTAGCACAAAAAACTGCATGTGACTCAACTCCATTTAGGACTGGGAAACAAACTCTAGCTCGCCTTACAAGAAACACACTCTGCTTTACAGAAAAGAGCACTCTTCTACTCCACTGTGTTTCCTATGGGGTCCGAACAGTGAGCTTTCTCAGAAAAAAAGAACTGTGCTTCCTACACACACAGCCATATCTAGTTCAATTCTGCTTAGGAACCTGACAAGAACAGTAGCTCCTCTTCAGTCCAATACACTGTACTGCTGGGAACAGACGCCAGTGTTATTTGTCCTGTGTATGGCAATGGCAGCACAATAGTGACTATTCTTATCATAAAACAACTCTTGCTTGTAGGACCAGAAACTGTATGTGATTCAACTTCATTTAGGACTGGGAAACAAACGCTAGCTCGCCTTACTAGAAACACAATCTGCTTTAGAGAAAAGAGAACTCTTCTATTCTACTCTGTTTCCTATAGGGCCAGAACAGTGAGCTTGCTCAGAACAAAAGAACTGTGCTTCCTACACACGGGACATATCTAGTTCAACTCTGCTTAGGAAACTGACAAGAACAGTAGCTCCTCTTCAGTCCGATACACTGTACTTGCTGAGAACAGACACGAGTGCTACTTGCACTGTGTATGGCAATTGGAGCACAATAGTGACTCGTGTTACCAGAAAACAACTCTTGTTCGTAGCAAAAAAAATTGCATGTGACTCAACTCCATTTAGGACGGGAAAACAAACTCTAGCTCGCCTTACAAGAAACACACTCTGTTTTTGAGAAAAGAGCTCTCGTCTACTCTACTGTGTTTCCTATAGGGCCAGAACAGTGAGCTTGCTCAGAACAAATGAACTGTGCTTCCTAGACACACGGGCCATATCTAGTTCAACTCTGCTTACAGACTGACAAGAACAGTAGCTCCTCTTCAGTCCAATACACTGTACTTGCTGGGAACAGACGCGAGTGCTATTTGCCCTGTGTATGGCAATGGGAGCGCAATAGTGACTTTCCTTACCAGAAAACAACTCTTGCTCGAAGGACCAGAAACTGCATGTGACTCAACTCCATTTAGGACTGGGAAACAAATGATAGCTTGCCTTACAAAAAACACACTGTGCTTTTGAGAAAAGAGCACTCTTCTACTCTACTGTGTTTCCTAAGGGGTCCGAACAGTGAGCTTGCTCAGAACAAAAGAACTGTGCTTCCTACACACACGGCCATATCTAGTTCAATTCTGCTTAGGAACCTGACAAGAACAGTAGATCCTCTTCAGTCCTATACACTGTACTTGCTGCGAACAGACGCCAGTGCTATTTGTCCTGTGTATGGCAATGGCAGCACAATAGTGACTATTCTTACCATAAAACAACTCTTGCTCGTAGGACAGAAACTGCATGTGATTCCACTCCTTTTAGGACTGGGAAACAAATGATAGCTCGCCTTACAAGAAACACACTGTGCTTTAGAGAAAAGAGCACTCTTCTACTCTACTGTGGTTCTTTTGGGGTCCAAACAGTGAGCTTGCTCAGAACATAAGAACTGTGCTTCCTAAACACAAGGACCATATGTAGTTCAACTCTGCTTAGGAAACTGACAAGAACAGTAGCTCCTATTCAGTCCAATACACTGTGCTTGCTGGGAACAGACGCGAGTGCTATTTGCACAGTGTTTGGCAAAGGGAGCACAATAGTGACTTTCCATACCAGAAAACAACTCTTGCTCGTAGGACCAGAAACTGCATGTGACTCATCTCCATTTAGGACTGGGAAACAAATGATAGCTTGCCTTACAAAAAACACACTCTGCTTTTGAGAAAAGAGCACTCTTCTAATCTACTGTGTTTCCTAAGGGGTCCGAACAGTGAGCTTGCTCAGAACAAAAGAACTGTGCTTCCTACACACACGGCCATATCTAGTTCAATTCTGCTTAGGAACCTGACAAGAACAGTAGATCCTATTCAGTCCTATACACTGTACTTGCTGTGAACAGACGCCAGTGCTATTTGTCCTGCGTATGGCAATGGCAGCACAATAGTGACTATTCTTACCATAAAACAACTCTTGCTCGTAGGACAGAAACTGCATGTGATTCCACTCCATTTAGGACTGGGAAACAAATGCTAGCTCGCCTTACAAGAAACACACTGTGCTTTAGAGAAAAGAGCACTCTTCTACTCTACTGTGTTTCCTAATGGGTCCAAAGAGTGAGCTTGCTCAGAACATAAGAACTGTGCTTCCTACACACAAGGACCATATGTAGTTCAACTCTGCTTAGGAAACTGACAAGAACAGTAGCTCCTATTCAGTCCAATACACTGTGCTTGCTGGGAACAGACGAGAGTGCTATTTGCACTGTGTATGGCATTTGGAGCGCAATAGTGACTCTTCTTACCAGAAAACAACTCTTGCTTGTAGGACCAAAAACTGCCTGTGACTCAACTCCATTTAGAACTAGGAAACAAACGCGAGCTCGCCTTACAAGAAACACACTCTGCTTTAGAGAAAAGAGCACTCTTCTACTCTACTGTGTTTCCTATAGGGCCAGAACATTGAGCTTGCTCAGAACATAATAACTGTGCTTTCTACACACACAGGCCATATCTAGTTCAACTCTGCTTAGGAAACTGACAAGAACAGTAGCTCCTCTTCAGTCTGATACACTGTACTTGCTGAGAGCAGACGCGAGTGCTACTTGCATTGTGTATGGGAATTGGAGCACAATAGTGACTCGTCTTACCAGAAAACAACTCTTGCTCGTAGGACAAAAAACTGCATGTGACTCAACTCCATTTAGGACTGTGAAACAAACGCTAGCTCGCCTTACAAGAAACACACTCTGCTTTTGAGAAAAGG
The DNA here is from genome assembly GCF_949786415.1 of Peromyscus eremicus. Lineage (NCBI taxonomy): Eukaryota > Metazoa > Chordata > Mammalia > Rodentia > Cricetidae > Peromyscus > Peromyscus eremicus. The sequence continues at coordinate 22,925 of NW_026734914.1, read as the reverse complement.
GCACTCTTCTACTCTACTGTGTTTCCTATAGGGCCAGAACAGTGAGCTTGCTCAGAACAAATGAACTGTGCTTCCTAGACACACGGGCCATATCTAGTTCAACTCTGCTTAGGAGACTGACAAGAACAGTAGCTACTCTTCAGTCCTATACACTGTACTTGCTGGGAACAGACGCGAGTGCTATTTGCACTGTGTATGGCAATGAGAGCGCAATAGTGGCTTTCCTTACCAGAAAACAACTCTTGCTCGTAGGACCACACACTGCATGTGATTAAACGCCATTTAGGACTGGGAAACAAATGCTAGCTCGCCTTACAAGAAACACACTCTGCTTTTTAGAAAAGAGCACTCTTCTACTCTACTGTGTTTCTTATAGGACCAGAACAGTGAGCTTGCTCAGAACATAAGAACTGTGCTTTCTACACACACGGTCCTTATGTAGTTCAACTCTGCTTAGGAAACTGACAAGAACAGTAGCTCCTCTTCAGTCCGATACACTGTACTTGCTGGGAACAGACGCGAGTGCTATTTGCACTGTGTATGGCAATGGGAGAGCAATAGTGACTTTCCTTACCAGAAAACAACTCTTGCTTGTAGGACCAGAAACTGCATGTGATTCAACTCCATTTAGGACTGGGAAACAAACGCTAGCTCGCCTTACAAGAAACACACTCTTCTTTTGAGAAAAGAGCACTCTTCTACTCTACTGTGTTTCCTATGGGGTCCAAAGAGTGAGCTTGCTCAGAACAAAGAACTGTGCTTCCTACATACACGGACCATATCTAGTTCAACTCTGTTTAGGAAACTGATAAGAACAGTAGCTCCTCTTCAGTCCGATACACTGTACTTGCTGGAAACAGACACGAGCGCTACTTGCACTGTGTATGGCAATGACAGCGCAATAGTGACTCTCCTTACCAGAAAACAACTCTTGCTCGTAGGAACACAAACTGCATGTGATTCAACGCCATTTAGGACTGGGAAACAAATGCTAGCTCGCCTTACAAGAAACACACTCTGCTTCTGAGAAAAGAGCACTCTTCTACTCTACTGTGTTTCCTATGCGGTCCAAACAGTGAGCTTGTTCAGAACAAAGAACTGTGCTTCCTACACACATGGACCATATCTAGTTCAACTCTGCTTAGGAAACTGACAAGAACAGTAGCTCCTCTTCAGTCCAATACACTGTACTTGCGGGGAAAAGACACGAGTGCTATTTGCACTGTGTATGGCAATTGGAGCACAATAGTGACTCGTCTTACCAGAAAACAACTCTTGCTCGTAGGACAAAAAGCTGCATGTGACACAACTCCATTTAGGTCTGGGAAACAAACGCTAGCTCACCTTACAAGAAACACACTCTGCTTTTGAGAAAAGAGCACTCTTCTACTCTACTGTGTTTCCTATGGGGTCTGAACAGTGAGCTTTCTCAGAACAAAAGAAATGTGCTTCCTACACACACAGCCATATCTAGTTCAATTCTGCTTAGGAACCTGACAAGAACAGTAGCTCCTCTTCAGTCCAATACACTGTACTGCTGGGAACAGAAGCCAGTGCTATTTGTCCTGTGTATGGCAATGGCAGCGCAATAGTGACTATTCTTATCATAAAACAACTCTTGCTCGTAGGACCAGAGACTTCATGTGATTCAACTCCATTTAGGACTGGGAAACAAACGCCTGCTCGCCTTACAAGAAACACAATCTGCTTTAGAGAAAAGAGCACTCTTCTACTCTACTGTGTTTCCTATAGGGCCAGAACAGTGAGCTTGCTCAGAACAAAAGAACTGTGCTTCCTATACACGGGCCATATCTAGTTCAACTCTGCTTAGGAAACTGACAAGAACAGTAGCTCCTCTTCAGTCCGATACACTGTACTTGCTGGGAACAGTCGCGAGTGCTATTTGTACTGTGTATGGCAATGGGAGCACAATAGTGACTTTCCTTACCAGAAAACAACTCTTGCTCGTAGGACCAGAAACTGCATGTGATTCAACTCCGTTTAGGACTGGGAAACAAATGCTAGCTCGCCTTACATGAAACACTCTCTGCTTTTGAGAAAAGAGCTCTCTTCTACTCTACTGTGTTTCCTTTGGGGTCCAAACAGTGAGCTTGCTCAGAACAAAGAACTGTGCTTCCTACACACATGGACCATATCTAGTTCAACTCTGCTTAGGAAACTGACAAGAACAGTAGCTCCTCTTCAGTCCGATACACTGTACTTGCTGGGAACAGACGTGAGTGCTATTTGCACTGTGTATGGCAAAGGGAGCACAATAGTGACATTCCTTACCAGAAAACAACTCTTGCTCGTAGGACCAGAAACTGCATTTGATTCAACTCCATTTAGGACTGGGAAAAAAATGATAGCTTGCCTTACAAAAAACACACTCTGCTTTTGAGAAAAGAGCACTCTTCTACTCTACTGTGTTTCCTATGGGGTCCGAACAGTGAGCTTTCTCAGAACAAAAGAACTGTGCTTCCTACACACACGGCCATATCTAGTTCAATTCTTCTTAGGAACCTAACAAGAACAGTAGATCCTCTTCAGTCCAATACACTGTACTTGCTGCGAACAGACGCCAGTGCTATTTGTCCTGTGTATGGCAATGGCAGCACAATAGTGACTATTCTTACCATAATACAAACCTTGCTCGTAGGACAGAAACTGCATGTGATTCCACTCCATTTAGGACTGGAAAACAAATGCTAGCTCACCTTACAAGAAACACACTGTGCTTTAGAGAAAAGAGCACTCTTCTACTCTACTGTGTTTCCTAATGGGTCCAAACAGTGAGCTTGCCCAGAACATAAGAACTGTGCTTCCTACACACAAGGACCATATGTAGTTCAACTCTGCTTAGGAAACTGACAAGAGCAGTAGCTCCTATTCAGTCCAATACACTGTGCTTGCTCGGAACAGACGCGAGTGCTATTTGCACTGTGTATGGCAAAGGGAGCACAATAATGACTTTCCATACCAGAAAACAACTCTTGCTCGTAGGACCAGAAACTGCATGTGATTCAACTCCATTTAGGACTGGGAAACAAATGATAGCTTGCCTTACAAAAAACACACTCTGCTTTTGAGAAAATAGCACTCTTCTACTCTACTGTGTTTCCTATGGGGTCCGAACAGTGAGCTTGCTCAGAACAAAATAACTGTGCTTCTTACACACACGGCCATATCTAGTTCAATTCTGCTTAGGAACCTGACAAGAACTGTAGATCCTCTTCAGTCCTATACACTGTACTTGCTGTGAACAGACGCCAGTGCTATTTGTCCTGTGTATGGCAATGGCAGCACAATAGTGACTATTCTTAGATAAAACAACTCTTGCTCGTAGGACAGAAACTGCATGTGATTCCACTCCATTTAGGACTGGGAAACAAATGCTAGCTTGCCTTATAAGAAACACACTCTGCTTTAGAGAAAAGAGCACTCTTCTCCTCTACTGTGTTTCCTATGGGGTCCAAACAGTGAGCTTGCTCAGAACATAAGAACTGTGCTTCCTACAGACAAGGACCATATGTAGTTCAACTCTGCTTAGGAAACTGACAAGAACAGTAGCTCCTATTCAGTCCAATACACTGTGCTTGCTGGGAACAGACGCGAGTGCTATATGCACTGTGTATGGCATTTGGAGCGCAATAGTGACTCTTCTTACCAGAAAACAACTCTTGCTCGTAGGACCAAAAAATGCCTGTGACTCAACTCCATTTAGGACTGGGAAACAAACGTGAGATCGCCTTTCAAGAAACACACTCTGCTTTAGAGAAAAGAGCACTCTTCTACTCTACTGTGTTTCCTATAGGGCCAGAACATTGAGCTTGCTCAGAACATAATAACTGTGTTTCCTACACACACAGGCCATATCTAGTTCAACTCTGCTTAGGAAACTGACAAGAACAGTAGCTCCTCTTCAGTCTGATACACTGTACTTGCTGGGAACAGACGCCAGTGCTATTTGCACTGTGTATGGCAATGGGAGCGCAATAGTGACTTTCCTTACCAGAAAACAACTCTTGCTCGTAGGACCAGAAACTGCATGTGATTCAATTTCGTTTAGGACTGGGAAACAATTGCTAGCTCGCCTTACATGAAACACTCTCTGCTTTTGAGAAAAGAGCACTCTTCTTCTCTACTGTGTTTCCTATGGGGACCAAACAGTGAGCTTGCTCAGAACAAAGAACTGTGCTTCCTACACACATGGACCATATCTAGTTCAACTCTGCTTAGGAAACTGACAAGAACAGTAGCTCCTCTTCAGTCCGAACACTGTACTTGCTGGGAACAGACGCGAGTGCTATTTGCACTGTGTATGGCAAAGGGAGCTCAATAGTGACTTTCCTTACCAGAAAACAACTCTTGCTCGTAGGACCAGAAACTGCATGTGATTCAACGCCATTTAGGACTGGGAAACAAATGCTAGCTCGCCTTACAAGAAACACACTCTGCTTCTGAGAAAAGAGCACTCTTCTACTCTACTGTGTTTCCTATGGGGTCCAAACAGTGAGCTTGCTCAGAACAAAGAACTGTGCTTCCTACACACATGGACCATATCTAGTTCAACTCTGCTTAGGAAACTGACAAGAACATTAGCTCCTCTTCAGTCCAATACACTGTACTTGCGGGGAAGAGACACGAGTGCTATTTGCACTGTGTATGGCAATTGGAGCACAATAGTGACTCGTCTTACCAGAAAACAACTCTTGCTCGTAGGACAAAAAACTGCATGTGACACAACTCCATTTAGGTCTGGGAAACAAACGCTAGCTCACCTTACAAGAAACACACTCTGCTTTTGAGAAAAGAGCACTCTTCTACTCTACTGTGTTTCCTATGGGGTCTGAACAGTGAGCTTTCTCAGAACAAAAGAACTGTGCTTCCTACACACACAGCCATATCTAGTTCAATTCTGCTTAGGAACCTGACAAGAACAGTAGCTCCTCTTCAGTCCAATACACTGTACTGCTGGGAACAGAAGCCAGTGCTATTTGTCCTGTGTATGGCAATGGCAGCGCAATAGTGACTATTCTTATCATAAAACAACTCTTGCTCGTAGGACCAGAGACTGCATGTGATTCAACTCCATTTAGGACTGGGAAACAAACGCCTGCTCACCTTACAAGAAACACAATCTGCTTTAGAGAAAAGAGCACTCTTCTACTCTACTGTGTTTCCTATAGGGCCAGAACAGTGAGCTTGCTCAGAACAAAAGAACTGTGCTTCCTATACACGGGCCATATCTAGTTCAACTCTGCTTAGGAAACTGACAAGAACAGTAGCTCCTCTTCAGTCCGATACACTGTACTTGCTGAGAACAGATGCGAGGGCTATTTGCACTGTGAATGGCAATTGGAGCACTATAGTGACTCGTCTTACCAGAAAACAACTCTTGCTCGTAGGACAAAAAACTGCATGTGACTCAACTCCATTTAGGACTGGGAAACAAACTCTTGCTCGCCTTACAAGAAACACACTCTGCATTAGAGAAAAGAGCACTCTTCTACTCTACTGTGTTTCCTATGGGGTTCGAACAGTGAGCTTGCTCAGAACAAAAGAACTGTGCTTCCTACACACACGGCCATATCTAGTTCAATTCTGCTTAGGAACCTGACAAGAACAGTAGGTCCTCTTCAGTCCAGTACACTGTACTTGCTGCGAACAGACGCCAGAGCTATTGGTCCTGTGTGTGACAATGGCAGCACAATAGTGACTATTTTTACCATAAAACAACTCTTGCTCGTAGGACAGAAAGTGCATGTGATTCCACTCCATTTAGGACTGGGAACCAAATGCTAGCTCGCCTTACAAGAAACACACTCTCCTTAGAGAAAAGAGCCCTCTTCTACTCTACTGTGTTTCCTATGGTGTCCAAAGAGTGAGCTAGCTCAGAACAAAAGAACTGTGCTTCCTACACACAAAGACCATATGTAGTTCAACTCTGCTTGGGAAACTGACAAAAACAGTAGCTCCTATTCAGTCCATTACACTGTACTTGCTGGGAAAAGACGCAAGTGCTATTTGCCCTCTGTATGGCAATGGGAGCGCAATAGTGACTTTCCTTACCAGAAAACAACTCTTGTTCGTAGGACCAGAAACTGCATGTGATTCAACTCCATTTAGGACTGGGAAACAAACGCTAGCTCGCCTTACAAGAAACACACTCTGCTTTAGAGAAAAGAGCACTCTTCTAATCTACTGTGTTTCCTATGGGGCCAGAACATTGAGCTTGCTCAGAACATAATAACTGTGCTTCCTACACACACAGGCCATATCTAGTTCAACTCTGCTTAGGAAACTGACAAGAACAGTAGCTCCTCTTCAGTCTGATACACTGTACTTGCTGGGAACAGACGCCAGTGCTATTTGCACTGTGTATGGCAATGGGAGCGCAATAGTGACTTTCCTTACCAGAAAACAACTCTTGCTATTAGGACCAGAAACTGCATGTGATTCAACTCCGTTTAGGACTGGGAAACAAATGCTAGCTCGCCTTACATGAAACACTCTCTGCTTTTGAGAAAAGAGCACTCTTCTTCTCTACTGTGTTTCCTATGGGGTCCAAACAGTGAGCTTGCTCAGAACAAAGAACTGGGCTTCCTACACACATGGACCATATCTAGTTCAACTCTGCTTAGGAAACTGACAAGAACAGTAGCTCCTCTTCAGTCCGATACACTGTACTTGCTGGGAACAGACGCGAGTGCTATTTGCACTGTGTATGGCAAAGGGAGCGCAATAGTGACTTTCCTTACCAGAAAACAACTCTTGCTCGTAGGACCAGAAACTGCATGTGATTCAACGCCATTTAGGACTGGGAAACAAATGCTAGCTCGCCTTACAAGAAACACGCTCTGCTTCTGAGAAAAGAGCACTCTTCTACTCTACTGTGTTTCCTATGGGGTCCAAACAGTGAGCTTGCTCAGAACAAAAGAAGTGTGCTTCCTACGCACATCGACCATATCTAGTTCAACTCTGCTTAGGAAACTGACAGGAGCAGTAGCTCCTCTTCAGTCCAATACACTGTACTTGCGGGGAAGAGACGCGAGTGCTATTTGCACTGTGTATGGCAATTGGAGTACAATAGTGACTCGTCTTACCAGAAAACAACTCTTGCTCGTAGGACAAAAAACTGCATGTGACTCAACTCCATTTAGGTCTGGGAAACAAACGCTAGCTCGCCTTACAAGAAACTCACTCTGCTTTAGAGAAAAGAGCACTCTTCTACTCTACTGTGTTTCCTATGGGGTCCAAACAGTGAGCTTGCTCAGAACATAAGAACTGTGCTTCCTACAGACAAGGACCATATGTAGTTCAACTCTGCTTAGGAAACTGACAAGAACAGTAGCTCCTATTCAGTCCAATACACTGTGCTTGCTGGGAACAGACGCGAGTGCTATTTGCACTGTGTATGGCATTTGGAGCGCAATAGTGACTCTTCTTACCAGAAAACAACTCTTGCTGTTAGGACCAAAAAATGCCTGTGACTCAACTCCATTTAGGACTGGGAAACAAACGTGAGATCGCCTTTCAAGAAACACACTCTGCTTTAGAGAAAAGAGCACTCTTCTACTCTACTGTGTTTCCTATAGGGCCAGAACATTGAGCTTGCTCAGAACATAATAACTGTGTTTCCTACACACACAGGCCATATCTAGTTCAACTCTGCTTAGGAAACTGACAAGAACAGTAGCTCCTCTTCAGTCTGATACACTGTACTTGCTGGGAACAGACGCCAGTGCTATTTGCACTGTGTATGGCAATGGGAGCGCAATAGTGACTTTCCTTACCAGAAAACAACTCTTGCTCGTAGGACCAGAAACTGCATGTGATTCAATTTCGTTTAGGACTGGGAAACAATTGCTAGCTCGCCTTACATGAAACACTCTCTGCTTTTGAGAAAAGAGCACTCTTCTTCTCTACTGTGTTTCCTATGGGGTCCAAACAGTGAGCTTGCTCAGAACAAAGAACTGTGCTTCCTACACACATGGACCATATCTAGTTCAACTCTGCTTAGGAAACTGACAAGAACAGTAGCTCCTCTTCAGTCCGAACACTGTACTTGCTGGGAACAGACGCGAGTGCTATTTGCACTGTGTATGGCAAAGGGAGCTCAATAGTGACTTTCCTTACCAGAAAACAACTCTTGCTTGTAGGACCAGAAACTGCATGTGATTCAACGCCATTTAGGACTGGGAAACAAATGCTAGCTCGCCTTACAAGAAACACACTCTGCTTCTGAGAAAAGAGCACTCTTCTACTCTACTGTGTTTCCTATGGGGTCCAAACAGTGAGCTTGCTCAGAACAAAAGAACTGTGCTTCCTACACACATCGACCATATCTAGTTCAACTCTGCTTAGGAAACTGACAGGAACAGTAGCTCCTCTTCAGTCCAATACACTGTACTTGCGGGGAAGAGACGCGAGTGCTATTTGCACTGTGTATGGCAATTGGAGCACAATAGTGACTCGTCTTAGCAGAAAACAACTCTTGCTCGTAGGACAAAAAACTGCATGTGACTCAACGCCATTTAGGTCTGGGAAACAAACGCTAACTCGCCTTACAAGAAACACACTCTGCTTTACAGAAAAGAGCACTCTTCTACTCTACTGTGTTTCCTATGGGGTCCGAACAGTGAGCTTTCTCAGAAAAAAAGAACTGTGCTTCCTACACACACAGCCATATCTAGTTCAATTCTGCTTAGGAACCTGACAAGAACAGTAGCTCCTCTTCAGTCCAATACACTGTACTGCTGGGAACAGACGCCAGTGTTATTTGTCCTGTGTATGGCAATGGCAGCACAATAGTGACTATTCTTATCATAAAACAACTCTTGCTTGTAGGACCAGAAACTGTATGTGATTCAACTTCATTTAGGACTGGGAAACAAATGCTAGCTCGCCTTACTAGAAACACAATCTGCTTTAGAGAAAAGAGCACTCTTCTATTCTACACTGTTTCCTATAGGGCCAGAACTGTGAGCTTGCTCAGAACAAAAGAACTGTGCTTCCTACACACGGGACATATCTAGTTCAACTCTGCTTAGGAAACTGACAAGAACAGTAGCTCCTCTTCAGTCCGATACACTGTACTTGCTGAGAACAGACGCGAGTGCTACTTGCACTGTGTATGGCAATTGGAGCACAATAGTGACTCGTGTTACCAGAAAACAACTCTTGTTCGTAGCAAAAAAACTGCATGTGACTCAACTCCATTTAGGACGGGAAAACAAACTCTAGCTCGCCTTACAAGAAACACACTCTGTTTTTGAGAAAAGAGCTCTTTTCTACTCTACTGTGTTTCCTATAGGGCCAGAACAGTGAGCTTGCTCAGAACAAATGAACTGTGCTTCCTAGACACACGGGCCATATCTAGTTCAACTCTGCTTAGGAGACTGACAAGAACAGTAGCTCCTCTTCAGTCCAATACACTGTACTTGCTGGGAACAGACGCGAGTGCTATTTGCCCTGTGTATGGCAATGGGAGCGCAATAGTGACTTTCCTTACCAGAAAACAACTCTTGCTCGTAGGACCAGAAACTTCATGTTACTCAACTCCATTTAGGACTGGGAAACAAATGATAGCTTGCCTTACAAAAAACACACTGTGCTTTTGAGAAAAGAGCACTCATCTACTCTACTGTGTTTCCTAAGGGGTCCGAACAGTGAGCTTGCTCAGAACAAAAGAACTGTGCTTCCTACACACACGGCCATATCTAGTTCAATTCTGCTTAGGAACCTGACAAGAACAGTAGATCCTCTTCAGTCCTATACACTGTACTTGCTGCGAACAGACGCCAGTGCTATTTGTCCTGTGTATGGCAATGGCAGCACAATAGTGACTATTCTTACCATAAAACAACTCTTGCTCGTAGGACAGAAACTGCATGTGATTCCACTCCATTTAGGACTGGGAAACAAATGCTAGCTCGCCTTACAAGAAACACACTGTGCTTTAGAGAAAAGAGCACTCTTCTACTCTACTGTGTTTCTTTTGGGGTCCAAACAGTGAGCTTGCTCAGAACATAAGAACTGTGCTTCCTACACACAAGGACCATATGTAGTTCAACACTGCTTAGGAAACTGACAAGAACAGTAGCTCCTTTTCAGTCCAATACACTGTGCTTGCTGGGAACAGACGCGAGTGCTATTTGCACTGTGTATGGCAAAGGGAGCACAATAGTGACTTTCCATACCAGAAAACAACTCTTGCTCGTAGGACCAGAAACTGCATGTGACTCAACTCCATTTAGGACTGGGAAACAAATGATAGCTTGCCTTACAAAAAACACACTCTGCTTTTGAGAAAAGAGCACTCTTCTAATCTACTGTGTTTCCTAAGGGGTCCGAACAGTGAGCTTGCTCAGAACAAAAGAACTGTGCTTCCTACACACACGGCCATATCTAGTTCAATTCTGCTTAGGAACCTGACAAGAACTGTAGATCCTATTCAGTCCTATACACTGTACTTGCTGGGAACAGACACCAGAGCTATTTGTCCTGTGTATGGCAATGGCAGCACAATAGTGACTATTCTTACCATAAAACAACTCTTGCTCGTAGGACAGAAACTGCATGTGATTCCACTCCATTTAGGACTGGGAAACAAATGCTAGCTCGCCTTACAAGAAACACACTGTGCTTTAGAGAAAAGAGCACTCTTCTACTCTACTGTGTTTCCTAATGGGTCCAAACAGTGTGCTTGCTCAGAACATAAGAACTGTGCTTCCTACACACAAGGACCATATGTAGTTCAACTCTGCTTAGGAAACTGACAAGAACAGTAGCTCCTATTCAGTCCAATACACTGTGCTTGCTGGGAACAGACGAGAGTGCTATTTGCACTGTGTATGGCATTTGGAGCGCAATAGTGACTCTTCTTACCAGAAAACAACTCTTGCTTGTAGGAACAAAAACTGCCTGTGACTCAACTCCATTTAGAACTAGGAAACAAACGCGAGCTCGCCTTACAAGAAACACACTCTGCTTTAGAGAAAAGAGCACTCTTCTACTCTACTGTGTTTCCTATAGGGCCAGAACATTGAGCTTGCTCAGAACATAATAACTGTGCTTTCTACACACACAGGCCATATCTAGTTCAACTCTGCTTAGGAAACTGACAAGAACAGTAGCTCCTCTTCAGTCTGATACACTGTACTTGCTGAGAGCAGACACGAGTGCTACTTGCATTGTGTACGGGAATTGGAGCACAATAGTGACTCGCCTTACCAGAAAACAACTCTTGCTCGTAGGACAAAAAACTGCATGTGACTCAACTCCATTTAGGACTGGGAAACAAACGCTAGCTTGCCTTACAAGAAACACACTCTGCTTTTGAGAAAAGGGCACTCTTCTACTCTACTGTGTTTCCTATAGGGCCAGAACAGTGAGCTTGCTCAGAACAAATGAACTGTGCTTTCTACACACACGGTCCTTATGTAGTTCAACTCTGCTTAGGAAACTGACAAGAACAGTAGCTCCTCTTCAGTCCGATACACTGTACTTGCTGGGAACAGACGCGAGTGCTATTTGCACTGTGTATGGCAATGGGAGAGCAATAGTGACTTTCCTTACCAGAAAACAACTCTTGCTTGTAGGACCAGAAACTGCATGTGATTCAACTCCATTTAGGACTGGGAAACAAACGCTAGCTCGCCTTACTAGAAACACACTCTTCCTTTGAGAAAAGAGCACTCTTCTACTCTACTGTGTTTCTTATGGGGTCCAAAGAGTGAGCTTGCTCAGAACAAAGAACTGTGCTTCCTACACACACAGACCATATCTAGTTCAACTCTGCTTAGGAAACTGATAAGAACAGTAGCTCCTCTTCAGTCCGATACACTGTACTTGCTGGAAACAGACGCGAGTGCTATTTGCACTGTGTATGGCAATGACAGCGCAATAGTGACTCTCATACCAGAAAACAACTCTTGCTCGTAGGAACACAAACTGCATGTGATTCAACGCCATTTAGGACTGGGAAACAAATGCTAGCTCGCCTTACAAGAAACACACTCTGCTTCTGAGAAAAGAGCACTCTTCTACTCTACTGTGTTTCCTATGGGGTCCAAACAGTGAGCTTGCTCAGAACAAAGAACTGTGCTTCCTACACACATGGACCATATCTAGTTCAACTCTGCTTAGGAAACTGACAAGAACAGTAGCTCCTCTTCAGTCCAATACACTGTACTTGCGGGGAAGAGACACGAGTGCTATTTGCACTGTGTATGGCAATTGGAGCACAATAGTGACTCGTCTTACCAGAAAACAACTCTTGCTCGTAGGACAAAAAACTGCATTGACACAACTCCATTTAGGTCTGGGAAACAAACGCTAGCTCACCTTACAAGAAACACACTCTGCTTTTGAGAAAAGAGCACTCTTCTACTCTACTGTGTTTCCTATGGGGTCTGAACAGTGAGCTTTCTCAGAACAAAAGAACTGTGCTTCCTACACACACAGCCATATCTAGTTCAATTCTGCTTAGGAACCTGACAAGAACAGTAGCTCCTCTTCAGTCCAATACACTGTACTGCTGGGAACAGAAGCCAGTGCTATTTGTCCTGTGTATGGCAATGGCAGCGCAATAGTGACTATTCTTATCATAAAACAACTCTTGCTCGTAGGACCAGAGACTGCATGTGATTCAACTCCATTTAGGACTGGGAAACAAAAGCCTGCTCACCTTACAAGAAACACAATCTGCTTTAGAGAAAAGAGCACTCTTCTACTCTACTGTGTTTCCTATAGGGCCAGAACAGTGAGCTTGCTCAGAACAAAAGAACTGTGCTTCCTATACACGGGCCATATCTAGTTCAACTCTGCTTAGGAAACTGACAAGAACAGTAGCTCCTCTTCAGTCCGATACACTGTACTTGCTGAGAACAGATGCGAGGGCTATTTGCACTGTGAATGGCAATTGGAGCACTATAGTGACTCGTCTTACCAGAAAACAACTCTTGCTCGTAGGACAAAAAACTGCATGTGACTCAACTCCATTTAGGACTGGGAAACAAACTCTTGCTCGCCTTACAAGAAACACACTCTGCATTAGAGAAAAGAGCACTCTTCTACTCTACTGTGTTTCCTATGGGGTTCGAACAGTGAGCTTGCTCAGAACAAAAGAACTGTGCTTCCTACACACACGGCCATATCTAGTTCAATTCTGCTTAGGAACCTGACAAGAACAGTAGGTCCTCTTCAGTCCAGTACACTGTACTTGCTGCGAACAGACGCCAGAGCTATTGGTCCTGTGTGTGACAATGGCAGCACAATAGTGACTATTTTTACCATAAAACAACTCTTGCTCGTAGGACAGAAAGTGCATGTGATTCCACTCCATTTAGGACTGGGAACCAAACGCTAGCTCGCCTTACAAGAAACACACTCTCCTTAGAGAAAAGAGCACTCTTCTACTCTACTGTGTTTCCTATGGTGTCCAAAGAGTGAGCTAGCTCAGAACAAAAGAACTGTGCTTCCTACACACAAAGACCATATGTAGTTCAACTCTGCTTAGGAAACTGACAAAAACAGTAGCTCCTATTCAGTCCATTACACTGTACTTGCTGGGAAAAGACGCAAGTGCTATTTGCCCTCTGTATGGCAATGGGAGCGCAATAGTGACTTTCCTTACCAGAAAACAACTCTTGTTCGTAGGACCAGAAACTGCATGTGATTCAACTCCATTTAGGACTGGGAAACAAACGCTAGCTCGCCTTACAAGAAACAAACTCTGCTTTAGAGAAAAGAGCACTCTTCTAATCTACTGTGTTTCCTATGGGGCCAGAACATTGAGCTTGCTCAGAACATAATAACTGTGCTTCCTACACACACAGGCCATATCTAGTTCAACTCTGCTTAGGAAACTGACAAGAACAGTAGCTCCTCATCAGTCTGATACACTGTACTTGCTGGGAACAGACGCCAGTGCTATTTGCACTGTGTATGGCAATGGGAGCGCAATAGTGACTTTCCTTACCAGAAAACAACTCTTGCTATTAGGACCAGAAACTGCATGTGATTCAACTCCGTTTAGGACTGGGAAACAAATGCTAGCTCGCCTTACAAGAAACACACTCTGCTTTAGAGAAAAGAGCACTCTTCTACTCTACTGTGTTTCCTTTTGGGTCCGAACAGTGAGCTTGCTCAGAACAAAAGAATTGTGCTTCCTACACACATGGCCATATCTAGTTCAATTCTGCTTAGGAACCTGACAAGAACAGTAGATCCTGTTCAGTCCTATACACTGTACTTGCTGCGAACAGACGCAAGTACTATTTGTCCTGTGTATGGAAATGGCAGCACAATAGTGACTATTCTTACCATAAAACAACTCTTGCTCGTAGGACAGAAACTGCATGTGATTCCACTCCATTTAGGACTGGGAAACAAACGCTAGCTCGCCTTACAAGAAACACACTCTGCTTTAGAGAAAAGAGCACTCTTCTACTCTACTGTGTTTCCTATGGCTTCCAAACAGTGAGCTTGCTCAGAACAAAAGTACTGTGCTTCCTACACACAAGGACCATATGTGGTTCAACTCTGCTTAGGAAACTGACAAGAACAGTAGCAACTATTCAGTCCAATACACTGTACTTGCTGGGAAAAGACGCGAGTGCTATTTGCACTGTGTATGGCAATGGGAGCGCAATAGTAACTTTCCTTACCAGAAAAAAACTCTTGTTCGTAGGACCAGAAACTGCATGTGATTCAACTCCAATTAGGACTGGGAAACAAACGCTAGCTCGCCTTACAAGAAACACACTCTGCTTTTGAGAAAAGAGCACTCTTCTACTCTATGGTGTTTCCTATGGGGTAAAAACAGTGAGCTTGCTCAGAACAAAAGAACTGTGCTTCCTACACAATTGGACCATATCTAGTTCAACTCTGCTTAGGAAACTGACAAGAGCAGTAGCTCCTTTTCAGTCCAATACACTGTACTTGCTGGGAACAGGCGCGAGTGCTATTTGCACTGTGTATGGCATTTGGAGCGCAATAGTGACTGTTCTTACCAGAAAACAACTCTTGCTCGTAGGACCAAAAAATGTCTGTGACTCAAGTCCATTTAGGACTGGGAAACAAACGCGAGCTCGCCTTACAAGTAACACACTCTGCTTTAGAGAAAAGAGCACTCTTCTACTCTACTGTGTTTCCTATAGGGCCAGAAAAGTGAGCTTGCTCAGAACAAAACAACTGTGCTTCCTACACACACGGGCCATATCTAGTTCAACTCTGCTTAGGAAACTGACAAGAACAGTAGCTCCTCTTCAGTCCGATACACTGTACTTGCTGAGAACAGATGCGAGGGCTATTTGCACTGTGAATGGCAATTGGAGCACTATAGTGACTCGTCTTACCAGAAAACAACTCTTGCTCGTAGGACAAAAAATTGCATGTGACTCAACTCCATTTAGGACTGGGAAACAAACTCTAGTTCGCCTTACAAGAAACACACTCTGCTTTTGAGAAGAGAGCACTCTTCTACTCTACTGTGTTTCCTAGGGTTCTGAAAAGTGATCTTGCTCAGAACAAAAGCACTGTGCTTCCTACACACACGGCCATATGTAGTTCAATTCTGCTTAGGAACCTGACAAGAACAGTAGATCCTCTTCAGTCCAATACACTGTACTTGCTGGGAACAGACACCAGTGCTATTTGTCCTGTGTATGGCAATGGCAGCGCAATAGTGACTATTCTTACCATAAAACAACTCTTGCTCATAGAACCAGAAGCTGCATGTGATTCCACTCCATTTAGGACTGGGAAACAAACGCTAGCTCGCCTTACAAGAAACACACTCTGCTTTTGAGAAAAGAGCACTCTTCTTCTCTATGGTGTTTCCTAAGGGGTCCAAACAGTGAGCTTGCTCAGAACAAAAGAACTGTGCTTCCTACACAATTGGACCATATCTAGTTCAACTCTGCTTAGGAAACTGACAAGAGCAGTAGCTCCTCTTCAGTCCAATACACTGTACTTGCTGGGAACAGACGCGAGTGCTATTTGCACTGTGTATGGCATTGGAGCGCAATAGTGACTCTTCTTACCAGAAAACAACTCTTGTTCGTAGGACCAAAAACTGTCTGTGACTCAACTTCATTTAGGACTGGGAAACAAACGCGACCTCGCCTTACAAGAAACACACTCTGCTTTAGAGAAAAGAGCACTCTTCTACTCTACTGTGTTTCCTATAGGGCCAGAAAAGTGAGCTTGCTCAGAACAAAACAACTGTGCTTCCTACACACACGGGCCATATCTAGTTCAACTCTGCTTAGGAAACTGACAAGAACAGTAGCTCCTCTTCAGTCCTATACACTGTACTTGCTGAGAACAGATGCGAGTGCTATTTGCACTGTGAATGGCAATTGGAGCACAATAGTGACTGTCCTTACCAGAAAACAACTCTTGCTCGTAGGACCAGAAACTGCATGTGATTCAACTCCATTTAGGACTGGGAAAAAAATGATAGCTTGCCTTACAAAAAACACACTCTGCTTTTGAGAAAAGAGCACTCTTCTACTGTACTGTGTTTCCTATGGGGTCCGAAAAGTGAGCTTGCTCAGAACAAATGAACTGTGCTTCCTACACACACGGCCATATCTAGTTCAATTCTGCTTAGGAACCTGACAAGAACAATAGCTCCTCTTCAGTCCAATACACTGTACTGCTGGGAACTGAAGCCAGTGCTCTTTGTCCTGTGTATGGCAATGGCAGCGCAATAGTGACTATTCTTATCATAAAACAACTCTTGCTCGTAGGACCAGAAACTGCATGTGATTCAACTCCATTTAGGACTGGGAAATAAACGATAGCTCGCCTTACAAGAAACACAATCTGCTTTAGAGAAAAGAGCACTCTTCTACTCTACTGTGTTTCCTATAGGGCCAGAACAGTGAGCTTGCTCAGAACAACAGAACTGTGCTTCCTACACACGGGCCATATCTAGTTCAACTCTGCTTAGGAAACTGACAAGAACAGTAGCTCCTCTTCAGTCCGATACACTGTACTTGCTGGGAACAGACGCGAGTGCTATTTGCCCTGTGTATGGCAATGGGAGCGCAATAGTGACTTTCCTTACCAGAAAACAACTCTTGCTCGTAGGACCAGTAACTGCATGTGATTCAACTCCATTTAGGACTGGGAAACAAATGCTAGCTCGCCTTACATGAAACACTCTCTGCTTTTGAGAAAAGAGCACTCTTCTACTCTACTGTGTTTCCTATGGGGTCCAAACAGTGAGCTTGCTCAGAACAAAGAACTGTGCTTTCTACACACATGGACCATATGTAGTTCAACTCTGCTTAGGAACTGACAAGAACAGTAACTCCTGTTCAGTCCGATACACTGTACTTGCTGGGAACAGACTCGAGTGCTATTTGCACTGTGTATGGCAAAGGGAGCACAATAGTGACTTTCTTTACCAGAAAACAACTCTTGCTCGTAGCACCAGAAACTGCATGTGATTCAACTCCATTTAGGACTGGGAAACAAACGCTAGCTCGCCTTACAAGAAACACACTCTGCTTTAGACAAAAGAGCACTCTTCTACTCTACTGTGTTTCCCATGGGGTCCAAAGAGTGATCTGGCTCAGAACAAAAAAACTGTGCTTCCTACACACAAGGACCATATGTAGTTCAACTCTGCTTAGGAAACTGACAAGAACAGTAGCTCCTATTCAGTCCAATACACTGTACTTGCTGGGAAAAGACGCGAGTGCTATTTGCCCTGTGTATGGCAATGGGAGTGCAATAGTGACTTTCCTTACCAGAAAACAACTCTTGCTCGTAGGACCAGAAACTTCATGTGATTCCACTCCATTTAGGACTGGGACACAAAAGCTAGCTCGCCTTACAAGAAACACACTCTGCTTTAGAGAAAAGAGCACTCTTCTACTCTACTGTGTTTCCTATGGGGTCCAAACAGTGAGCTTGCTCAGAACAAAAGAACTGTTCTTCCTACACACGGGCCATATCTAGTTCAACTCTGCTTAGGAAACTTACAAGAACAGTAGCTCCTCTTCAGTCCGATACACTGTACTTGCTGGGAACAGACGCGAGTGCTATTTGCACTGTGTATGGCAATGACAGCGCAATAGTGACTCTCCTTACCAGAAAACAACTCTTGCTCGTAGGAACACAAACTGCATGTGATTCAACGCCATTTAGGACTGGGAAACAAATGCTAGCTTGCCTTACAAGAAACACTCTCTTCTTTTTAGAAAAGAGCGCTCTTCTACTCTACTGTGTTTCCTATGGGTTCCAAACAGTGAGCTTGCTCAGAACAAAAGAACTGTGCTTCCTACACACATGGACCATTTCTAGTTCAACTCTGCTTAGGAAACTGACAAGAACAGTAGCTCCTATTCAGTCCAAAACACTGTACATGCTGGGAACAGACGCGAGTGCTATTTGCACTGTGTATGGCATTTGGAGCACAATAGTGACTCTTCTTACCAGAAAACAACTCTTGCTCGTAGGACCAAAAACTGCATGTGACTCAAATCCATTTAAGACTGGGAAACAAACGCGAGCTTGCCTTACAAGAAACACACTCTGCTTTATAGAAAAGAGCACTCTTCTACTCTACTGTGTTTCCTATAGGGCCAGAACAGTGAGCTTGCTCAGAACATATTAACTGTGCTTCCTAAAAACACGGGCCATATCTAGTTCAACTCTCCTTAGGAAACTGACAAGAAGAGTAGCTCCTCTTCAGTCCGATACACTGTACTTGCTGGGAACAGACGCGAGTGCTATTTGCACGGTGTATGACAAAGGGAGCGCAACAGTGACTATCCTTACCAGAAAACAACTCTTGCTCGTATGACCAGAAACTGCATGTGATTCAACTCCATTTAGGACTGGGAAACAAACGATTGCTTGCCTTAAAAAAACACACTCTGCTTTTGAGAAAAGGGCACTCTTCTACTCTACTGTGTTTCCTTTTGGGTCCGAACAGTGAGCTTGCTCAGAACAAAAAAACTGTGCTTCCTACACACACGGCCATATCTAGTTCAATTCTGCTTAGGAACCTGACAAGAACAGTAGATCCTCTTCAGTCCAATACACTGTAGTTGCTGCGAACAGATGCCAGTGCTATTTGTCCTGTGTATGGCAATGGCAGCGCAATAGTGAATCTTCTTAACAGAAAACAACTCTTGCTCATAGGACCAAATACTGCATGTGACTCAAATCCATTTAGGACTGGGAAACAAACGCCAGCTCGCCTAACAAGAAACACACTCTGCTTTATAGAAAAGAGCACTCTTCTACTCTACTGTGTTTCCTATAGGGCCAGAACAGTGAGCTTGCTCAGAACATAATAACTGTGCTTCCTAAACACACGGGCCATATCTAGTTCAACTCTGCTTAGGAAACTGACAAGAACTGTAGCTCCTCTTCAGTCCGATACACTGTACTTGCTGGGAACAGACGCGAGTGCTATTTGCACTGTGTATGGCACAGGGAGCACAATAGTGACTTTCCTTACCAGAAAACAACTCTTGCTCGTAGGACCAGAAACTGCATGTGATTCAACTCCATTTAGGACTGGGAAACAAACGATAGCTTGCCTTACAAAAAACACACTCTGCTTTTGAGAAAAGAGCACTCATCTACTCTACTGTGTTTCCTTTTGGGTCCGAACAGTGAGCTTGCTCAGAACAAAAGATCTGTGCTTCCTGCACACACAGCCATATCTAGTTCAATTCTGCTTAGGAACCTGACAAGAACAGTAGATCCTGTTCAGTCCAACACTGTACTTGCTGCGAACAGACGCCAGTACTATTTGTCCTGTGTATGGAAATGGCAGCACAATAGTGACTATTCTTACCATAAAACAACTCTTGCTCGTAGGACAGAAACTGCATGTGATTCCACTCCATTTAGGACTGGGAAACAAACGCTAGCTCGCCTTACAAGAAACACACTCTGCTTTAGAGAAAAGAGCACTCTTCTACTCTACTGTGTTTCCTATGGCTTCCAAACAGTGAGGTTGCTCAGAACAAAAGTACTGTGCTTCCTACACACAAGGACCATATGTAGTTCAACTCTACTTAGGAAACTGACAAGAACAGTAGCTCCTATTCAGTCCAATACACTGTACTTGCTGGGAAAAGACGCGAGTGCTATTTGCACTGTGTATGGCAATGGGAGTGCAATAGTGACTTTCCTTACCAGAAAACAACTCTTGTTCGTAGGACCAGAAACTGCATGTGATTCAACTCCATTTAGGACTAGGAAACAAACGCTAGCTCGCCTTACAAGAAACACACTCTGCTTTTGAGGAAAGAGCACTCTTCTACTCTACTGTGTTTCCTGTAGGGCCAGAACAGTGAGCTTGCTCAGAACATAAGAACTGTGCTTTCTACACACACGGTCCTTATCTAGTTCAACTCTGCTTAGGAAACTGACAAGAACAGTAGCTCCTCTTCAGTCTGATACACTGTACTTGCTGGGAAGAGACGCGAGTGCTATTTGCACTGTGTACGGCAATGGGAGCGCAATAGTTACTTTCCTTACCAGAAAACAACTCTTGCTCATAGGACCAGAAATTGAATGTGATTCAACTCCATTTAGGACTGGGAAACAAACGCTAGCTCGCCTTACAAGAAACACACTCTGCTTTTGAGAAAAGAGCACTCTTCTACTCTACTGTGTTTCCTAGGGGTCCGAAAAGTGATCTTGCTCAGAACAAAAGCACTGTGCTTCCTACACACACGGCCATATCTAGTTCAATTCTGCTTAGGAACCTGACAAGAACAGTACATCCTCTTCAGTCCAATACACTGCACTTGCTGGGAGCAGACGCCAGTGCTATTTGTCCTGTGTATGGCAATGGCAGCGCAATAGTGACTATTCTTACCATAAAACAACTCTTGCTCGTAGAACCAGAAGCTGCATGTGATTCCACTCCATTTAGGACTGGGAAACAAACGCTAGCTCGCCTTACAAGAAACACACTCTGCTATTGAGAAAAGACCACTCTTCTACTCTATGGTGTTTCCTATGGGGTCCAAACAGTGAGCTTGCTCAGAACAAAAGAACTGTGCTTCCTACACACATGGACCATATCTAGTTCAACTCTGCTTAGGAAACTGACAAGAGCAGTAGCTCCTCTTCAGTCCAATACACTGTACTTGCTGGGAACAGACGCGAGTGCTATTTGCACTGTGTATGGCATTTGGAGCGCAAGTGTGACTCTTCTTACCAGAAAACAACTCTTGCTCGTAGGACCAAAAACTGTCTGTGACTCAACTCCATTTAGGACTGGGAAACAAACGTGAGCTCGCCTTACAAGAAACACACTCTGCTTTAGAGAAAAGAGCACTCTTCTACTCTACTGTGTTTCCTATAGGGCCAGAAAAGTGAGCTTGCTCAGAACAAAACAACTGTGCTTCCTACACACACGGGCCATATCTAGTTCAACTCTGCTTAGGAAACTGACAAGAACAGTAGCTCCTCTTCAGTCCGATACACTGTACTTGCTGAGAACAGATGCGAGTGCTATTTGCACTGTGAATGGCAATTGGAGCACAATAGTGACTCGTCTTACCAGAAAACAACTCTTGCTCGTAGGACAAAAAACTGCATGTGACTCAACTCCATTTAGGACTGGGAAACAAACTCTAGCTCGCCTTACAAGAAACACACTCTGCTTCTGAGAAAAGAGCAGTATTCTACTCTAATGTGTTTCCTATAGGGCCAGAACATTGAGCTTGCTCAGAAAAAAAGAACTGTGCTTCCTTCACACACGGGCAATATCTAGTTTAACTCTGCTTAGGAAACTGAGAAGAACAGTAGCTCCTCTTCAGTCCAATACACTGTACTTGCTGGGAACAGATGCCAGTGCTATTTGCACTGTGTATGGCAATGGGAGCGCAATAGTAACTTTCCTTACCAGAAAACAACTCTTGCTTGTAGGACCAGAAACTGCATGTGATTCAACTCCATTTAGGACTGGGAAACAAACGCTAGCTTTCCTTACAAGAAACACACTCTGCTTTAGAGAAAAGAGCACTCTTCTACTCTACTGTGTTTCCTATGGGTTCCAAACAGAGAGCTTGCTCAGAACAAAAGAACTTTGCTTCCTCCACACACGGACCATATCTAGTTCAACTCTGCTTAGGAAACTGACAAGAACAGTAGCTCCTCTTCAGTCCGATACACTGTACTTGCTGGGAACAGACGCGAGTGCTATTTGCACTGTGTATGGCAAAGGTAGCGCAATAGTGACTTTCCTTACCAGAAAACAGCTCTTGCTCGTAGGACCAGAAACTGCATGTGATTCAACTCCATTTAGGACTGGAAAAAAAATGATAGCTTGCCTTACAAAAAACACACTCTGCTTTTGAGAAAAGAGCACTCTTCTACTGTACTGTGTTTCCTATGGGGTCCGAAAAGTGAGCTTGCTCAGAACAAATGAACTGTGCTTCCTACACACACGGCCATATCTAGTTCAATTCTGCTTAGGAACCTGACAAGAACAATAGCTCCTCTTCAGTCCAATACACTGTACTGCTGGGAACAGAAGCCAGTGCTCTTTGTCCTGTGTATGGCAATGGCAGCGCAATAGTGACTATTCTTATCATAAAACAACTCTTGCTCGTAGGACCAGAAACTGCATGTGATTCATCTCCATTTAGGACTGGGAAACAAACGATAGCTCGCCTTACAAGAAACACAATCTGCTTTAGAGAAAAGAGCACTCTTCTACTCTACTGTGTTTCCTATAGGGCGAGAACAGTGAGCTTGCTCAGAACAAAAGAACTGTGCTTCCTACACACGGGCCATATCTAGTTCAACTCTGCTTAGGAAACTGACAAGAACAGTAGCTCCTCTTCAGTCTGATACACTGTACTTGCTGGGAACAGACGCGAGTGCTATTTGCACTGTGTCTGGCAATGGGAGCGCAATAGTGACTTTCC